>NW_028261383.1:2369562-2522062 GCF_051295495.1 Thamnophis sirtalis
AACGGAGGACAATGAGCTGGCTCGGAAAGCAAAACAAACATGGACGCTGACTGGTCCCTCCTGGAATGGGGAATAGATAGGAGGAAAAGGGAGTTTGGTTTGGTTGTCACAGACAACCGTTTGCATTTCTGCAACGTTTGTTCCTTGTGTGTTTCAATGGACAAGGGCTGCCTTGCCAGAACTTTGTCTATTTCTCTGTTCAAACTGAACTTAATTTTCAGCCTCCTGTCTGGGAGCTCACGGCCTTGCATTTATCATAACAAGATGATAAGGACTGTTGTTTCAGTTAACTCCTTGCAGGACTCTTGCCTGGATTTTTGGTTGGTGAATGCAGTTCATTCCCAATGTGTAAATAAAGAGGGGGGGGGTTCTTTGCGGGGAGTCTATTTCTTGCTTCTGCGAAGGCTGGGTCAGAACAAATGGGTGTAAAGCAAACATATTCCCCACTGGCATAATCCCAGTGCTGACTAGGGAAACTTTTCTTGGGAGAAAAAAAATCTCCTCTAGAGAACATGGGGCAACAACAATGCATGAAGCAATAGGTGATTATAGAAGTTTTCAATGCAAGGAGCGGACCTAACCAGGGGCGGGATCCTACCCGGTTGAACAACCAGTTCACTGAGTGCATGATACACATGTGCATGTGCCTGATGCGTGCTGTGTGCATGTGCACAGTTTACAGAAAATTCACCTACTGCATTGACACTGGTGAGCTGAGCCGCACCAATCAGCTGTGCTTCAGAAAAGGAAATATAGGTGAGTATAAGGCAGGGTTGGTTGGGCAGATGGGCCCACTCCCAAGATAGAGCGAATTGGTTCACTCCCAGCTGATAGTCGGAGCTACCGGTTCACACGAACTGATCCAAACCAATAGAATCCCACCAGGGGTGGGTTCCTGCCAGTTCTAACCTCTTCTATAGAAGAGGTTCCACAAATCTACAGTGCTGTTTAGAACCAGTTCCAGCTCCCTCCCCCCGCCCGTCCGCACATCATCAAGATGAAGAGCGAGAGGAGGAATTCTGGGAGTTGAAGTCCACAAGTCTTAAAGCTGTCAAGTTTGAACAAGGGTCTTGTAACTTGACAGCTTTAAGACTTTCGTGCTTCAAATGCCATTTTCTGAGCCAACATTTTTGTTGCTAAGCAAGAGTGTTGTTAAGTGAGTTTCACCACATTTTACAAGGTGGTCACTCCCACCCGGTCACATGACTGGCAAGCCACTCCCACCCAGTCACATGGCTGGCAAGCCACTCCCACAAAGAAGGCCACACCTACAGAAGAGGTTTTAAAATTGTTTGAAACCCACCACTGAATCCCACCCTTCGAACTAACCCTTCATTAGGGGTAAGTGGTTCTCGTGGTTTACTTCCCCTTTACTTCCTTTTCAGATAAATTACAATTTTGTTTCCCAGATTCTGAGGGATAAAACTGGGTTTCCTTTCTTCTACCCAATGCTCCCTGCTGAAGGGTTCCAGTATTCAGGGATGGTGAAGCTTCTCCTCCATTTCAGGTGGACTTTGGTTGGTCTGCTTGCTCCGGACACTTACCAGGGGCAGAAATTCATAACAACTATGACTTCCATGCTGATAAGTGGTGGCATTTGTCCAGTTATAACACAGGACTTTTCACCAGCTCTACAAAATGTCTTCATAGATTATCAGGCATATCATCAATGGAGACAAGTGACTGTCTTTCTTTATGCTGCAGAGATCAATTCGATCAGTGCAGGATTAGCAATTCTATATCTGGTACATAAAAGAATTCAGGATTCTGCTGCAGGAAAAGTCATGGTGACACCAGTGCTCTGGGATTTTAAACTGGTAATCAAAGAGCAAGGATTTCCCATGGAATTCATTCAAAACATTGTTTCCTTTGTTCTGAAGACAAATCAAATGTCAAAATGTGACGTCCCTAAGCAGTTTCATTCTTACATGAGACGTTTTTCCAAAAGATTTTTTATGTGTTCCTACATCAAAACATCTTTTTCTGTGAAAGTCTGGAGGCGCTGCAGAGAAAGACAAGAACTGAAAGCAGTGCCTCAAAAGGAGAAGGACCAGGTCCTTTGTACAGACAATTATTTCATTTACAATACCATCTGGGCTGTGGCCTGGGCCTTACATGCAGCCCATTTGTCACGATCCAAGAGGAGAAAGGAGGGAGGCAACAAGAGCTTGGAAAGTCCAAGGCTGAAGGCTTGGCAGGTATTTCTTTACAGTTTCATCCATCTCTCCTGCAGTCAAGAATTTCTTTTTTAATTATAAGGATTGGGCAGCCATTGGAAAAAAGTCATTTATTCTAAGAGAAAACAATTCCAACTTTCCATTCCTCTCGCTTTTGCATTCCAGTCACTCCTTTCCCCATCTTTTGCAGCATATTCTCCTTGTCAGCGTTCCAAGTATCATGTAGAATTAAATCAGAGTCCAAGGCAAAACGATCCTTAAAGTTCCAATTTAATAAATCAGACATCTTGGCATTATGCTATGAAATTCCAACACTGGAAATTACATCAGAATCCCTACCAGTTAAAAGTTCATGATCTTGTCCCCACACCCATAATCCACCACATGGTCCAATCCTCTTCTTCCATGCTAGCACCCACGCCCAGCTGCTTCCGGTCAGGTGCAAAGGTGTGGAGACAAAAGATGATCTTGAGCTTCTAGAAAGGATTTTTTTATTTTGAAAACAACACATTTGTATTTGTATTTATTTGTCTTGTATGCCGCCCATTCCCGAAGGACTCCAGGCGGCTCACAATAGACAAGGGAAGGGGAAAACTGGACAAAGACAACACTTTAAAACAAAGACCGCAACATTCACAATTTCCCTGGGACTGGATGTTTCACAAGCCCCCCGGCCTGCTGGAGCAGCCAGGACTTGGTGGCTTTGCGGAAGGCCGGGAGGGTAGTAAGGGTCCGGATCTCGATGGGGAGATCATTACAGAGGGCTGGAGCTGCAACAGAGAAGGCTCTCCCCTGGGGGGTCGCCAGCCGACATTGGCTGGTGGATGGAATCCAGAGGAGACCTAACCTGTGAGATCTAATCAGTCTATGGGAGGTAATCGGCAGGAGGCGGTCTCTCAGGTACCCAGGTCCGATGCCATGTAGGGCTTTATAGGTAGCGACCAGCACCTTGAAGCGGATTCGGAGACTAATGGGTAGCCAGTGCAGCTCGCGGAGGATAGGTGTGACGTGGGTGTACCTAGGTGCACCCACAATCGCTCGCGCGGCTGCATTCTGGACTAACTGAAGTCTTCGAACACTCTTTAAGGGCAGCCCCATGTACAGTGCATTACAATAATCCAGTCTTGAGGTCACAAGGGCGTGAGTGACTATCTGAAGGGCCTCCCGATCCAGGTTGGGTCGCAATTGGTGCACCAGGTGAACCTGGGCAAAGGTCCCCCTGGTCACAGCCGACAAATGGTGTTTTAAAGTCAGCTGGGGATCCAGGAGGACTCCCAAATTGCGAACCCTCTCTGAGGGGCGTATAATTTCACCCCCCAGCCTGAGAGATGGAATAATTGGCCAATCTTTGGGAGGGAACATCAGAAGCCACTCGGTCTTGTCTGGATTGAGTGCCAACTTGTTTGCTCCCATCCAGACCCTAACAGCCTCCAGGCACTGGCACATCACTTCTACTGCTTCGCTGAGTTGGCACGGGGCAGACAGATACAACTGTGTGTCATCTGCATATTGGTGGTACTTAATCCCGTGCTGGCGTATGATCTCACCCAGTGGCTTCATGTAGATATTAAATAGGAGGGGGGACAGGACCGAACCCTGTGGCACCCCATAATTGAGGGGCCTTGGGGTTGATCTCTGCCCTCTGACCAACACCGACTGCAACCTGTCCGAGAGGTAGGAGGAGAACCACCAAAGAATGGTGCCTCCCACTCCCACCTCTCGCAACCGTCGCAGAAGGATACCATGGTTGATGGTATCGAAGGCCGCTGAGAGGTCAAGGAGCACAAGGATAGAGGGGTGACCCCTATCCCTGGCCCGCCAGAGATCATCGATCAGCGCGACCAAAGCAGTTTCCGTGCTGTAGCCAGGCCTGAAGCCCGACTGAAAGGAGTCTAGGTAATCGGCTTCATCCAAGGACCGCCGGAGTTGAGAGGCCATTCTATCCCTTGCTATCCCCCCTCCCTTTAATGAGAGTGTGGCAAGCCAAAGATTCTTAAAGGAACTGCTGCAGGCCTGACACTCCTTTTAAATTGGTTTTCAAAAACAATATATCAAGGTTCGAAAAAAAACAGCCCCAACAACAACAAAAAAAACCCCGAGACTAGTGTTTCCTCAAAGTTCCACTTTATTAGAGATGTCATATTGGTACAAACCTGAATCTGAGGGTTCTGGGTTTTCCCCACCCAAAAGAAAGTCAATGTTCCATCCCCTGCACCCACAAGTCCCTCACATGGTCCAATCATTTCTTCAATGCAACTGAAGACAATCTCCAGCCACTCCCATACAGGTGCAGCGTAGTTGTCCTTGACTCCCAGAGACAGGGATGTTGTTGTGACTAATCTTCCACCACTCCTTGCAACCCCCCCCCCCCCCCGGTTGGTGCTGGGCAGGGATTTAATCTTTCACTTGGTTTTAGAAAACCTGGAAGCTTTCAGATTTGGGTTTTCCCAGATCTGGGGAAAAATTGAACTTTGAGGAAACTCAAGCTTCAGAGTCTTCTTTCATTAGGAGTGTTACTTGAAACACTGACATTAACCTGAATCCCCTTTAACAACTCTACCAGCTCCCCCAAATTCTGGGGTGCTGTTCCAAGCATCAAACTGAATCAGGGGAGATGAGGGGGGAGGATTGACAGCATCATCTTGAGGGCACTGCTGTCCAAAGGCTTTGCACTCATGTCAGATACATCAAGGTGTTTCCTGGTTGAAAGGGTTAGCTGATGACAACACTGTTGCCCCTGGGACGTCCAATTGGGGATGCATTTCATGGCTCTTGCAGGAGCTGATGCGAAGGACAAGAGCCCAATCCCATCCCACGGCAGCTCTTAGTGTCAAATGTGGACTTGCTAACCTCCTGCCCAGTATTCCAATCACTCGAGCCACCTTGTTCCTTTGTCCAATGGCTAGGTGATCTAGATATCTAGCTATAGGTTTAGTCACTCCAGTGACTGCTCAAATATCATTTAATTACACTCACAATTTTATTCATCACTTGTATGGCATCTTTTTAAAGTAATTCCCTGGTTGGGTGTTTTATATTTGATACATATTTCATATGTTGTTTCTGTGACTTTTGTATGGCTATGCCATACAAAATAAATAAATTGAACTAATCCAGTCAGGAAGTGACTAAGGAGTGAGTAACCATGAGTTTCGTGTCCCAATCCAAGAGGTGAAACAATTGGAATTCAACACAAAGCTATGCAATGGCCTTCCTGTGTAAGTCCTACAAGGAAAATGTGTAGTGTTATGACTTGCCTTCAAAAGTTGTGGGTGCTCCAACACTGGAGAGTTTAAAGAAGAAATTGGACTGCCATTTGTCTGAAATGGTATAGGGTTCCCTGCTTGAGCAGAGGATTGGACAAGAAAACCTTCAAGGTCCATTTCAACTCTGTTATTCTATGCAGATGTTATGTATATATGTATGTTTGTATGTTTGTATGTATGTTTACACCTATGTCTGTGCCTATTCCTATGTATGTATATCTATCCATCCATCCATCCATCCATCCATCCATCCATCCATCCATCCATCCATCCATCCATCCATCTATCTATCTATCTATCTATCTATCTATCTATCTATCTATCTGTAGTTATGATTCAAATGTTGCTAGATTATCTCCTGAATAGTGAATGTGAAATTTTCATTTCTCTTTCACCAGATAAAAGGGTCTTGAAACAGAATATCCTATATAAAGATTCCAATTTTCTGTTCCATTCCAGGTTCATCTCTTCCTTGAAAAATCTAAATTTTACAATAAATCCATAGATGGAGTATCACTGGATGAGAAGGGAGACCTCACAGCAGATCTGGACATTGTCAACTGGCTGCAGCACAACAGATCAATTACTAAAGTGATGATGGGAAGTCTAGAAAAACAGGGATCCCTGATTTTTAAATTTATGGTTAATTCAAAGGGTATGACAGAGATGGATAAAATGAACAAGGTGGGGAAAATCTTCATTTCAGTCTTGGTGAATCTCCTACTAGCAGAATTGCTTCCTTGGAACTATCATCTGTAGGAGAGACAGTAAATTTTTTGGTTAGATATCAAGCTGTCTATGAGAAATATATACTCAGCCATTTATGGAAATTATTCAGTAGTCTTCTGTGAAGGGAGATTTCAGCCAGGATAGGTTTGAGTTCATTTCCACAAGGACAAAAAGGATTAAATTTTACCTTGATTTCAACATGTAAATTTAGAACCTAGCCTAAAAATGGACGGGATTACTGAAATTGATTACTGTGGAAAGAAAGAAGAAAAAGAAAGCAGCATGCAAGCAAGCAGATTGTTGAGGTCTTTAAACAGCCATGGTGGTGCGCGGTTAGAATGCAATATTTCAGCCTATTCTGTCAACTTCCAGCAGTTTGATCCTGACCGACTCAAGGTTGAGTCAGCCTTCTATCCTTCTGAGGTCAGTAAAATGAGGACCCAGATTGTTGAGAGGCAATATGCTGACTCTCTAAACTGCTCAGAGTGTGCTGTAAAGCACAATGGAGCGGTATATAGTCTAAGAGCTATTGCTATTGCTTTATATAGGCTTAAAATTTAGCAAAACGAAGCCTTAAATTGGGATGTTCAACCCATTTCTCTTTTGTCATTTCATTTTCTGGATGGATCTCTTTTTTCCCAGCCCCTGCTTTCTTCCAGATGTGTGAAAAGCTGCAGTCCCGGGTTCATGAAAGTAACTCAGGAAGGGAAGCCCATCTGCTGCTATGACTGTCTTCCCTGTGCAGAAGGAACTATCTCCACCATGGAAGGTGGGTGGCACCAAAGGAAAAGGAAGACCCGAATACAACAAGACCAGCATACATACATACATACATACATACATACATACATACATACATACATATATATTTAAAGTCACAACCCCTGGTATGCCCAAATATGGGAGGAAGTTCACTGCTTCCATTCTCTGTCCATCGGCTCGTCATAAGAGACCATCCAGACAGAAACCCAATATTTTTACTGTTGCCTTTGTTACATTTGTGTTGTATTTGTGCTGATAAATAAATAAAGGGAGACTAGTATAGATCTATTTCAAGCTAGCTGATGAGAGCTAAATAGCTTGAAATAAATCTATACTAGTCTCCCTTTATTTATTTATCAGCACAAATACAACATATATATATACACACACACATATATATACACACGTACACACACACACACACACACACACACACACACACACACACACATGTCTTTGGTTATTCGGGTTTTCTCCTGCATAAAATTGGAAGTGTCTTGATGGGAGAAAACCCGAATAACCAAAGACCTACATACAAACACAATTGTGCTGATAAATAAATATAGGGAGATTAGTATAGATCTATTTCAAGCTATTTAGCTGTCATCAGCTAGCCATAGCCTTACTGGGAATCGAACCTGAGCTGTATTACATATTAGGCAGTTATATTAGCCACTAAGCCACAGGCTCTCCTCCTTTATCAGCTAAGCCAGGGAAATAGGTATGTATTGTGCCACAGCCCCTGGTATGCCCAAATATGGGAGGGAGCATACTGCTTCCCTTTTCTGTCTATTGGCTTACTCTGGGAGCCATCCAGGCAGAAAGCCATTTTTTTATGTTGCCTTGTTACATTTGTGTTGCAATTGTGCTCATAAATAAGGGTATGGCTAGCTGATGAGAGCTAAATAGCTTGAAATAGATCTATACTAGTTTCCCTTTATTTATTTATCAGCACAGTTGCAACACAAATGTAACAAGGCAACATAAAAAAAAATGGCTTTCTGCCTGGATGGTTCCCAGAGTGAGCCGATAGATAGAAACACAACCCATGGTATTCATGTTCTAAATTTATATTTGCCTCATTTCCTTTAAAAATCAAATATTCAAGGGCACAGTGACATGGATGATTGCCTGAAAATGGAGTGAAAAGTTGTGCGTAATAAGGAAATTATGAGTGAAAGCTGAACTTTCTTGTCCTAGCGCAGCAATGATGAACCTTTTCATCACTGAGTGCTGAAAAGGGAGCACATGTGCATACTTGTCAGGGCAACAACCCAAAAGACGAGCTTACCAGAGGGCATGTGTATGCTGAAAAATGAACATCCAGTTTCCGCCATGCATATATGTACTGGCAAGCTAGTCTTCTGGTTAGTGATGTGCATGCATGTGTGAAAATCAGATGGATAGCGTGCATGTGCACTTCCCCAACAACAGGTAACCAAAACAACACTTGAAGAGAGAATTTTAGCATTATACAAAAGGATAAACTTTAAAGTAGATGTTACTCTTGTCCTTTTTCAGACACAGAGGAATGCAGTAAATGTCCAGCAGATCAACATCCAAACAACAACCGAACTCAATGTATCCCTAAGATTAAGACTTTCTTATCCTATCAAGAAAAATTGGGGTTCATCTTGATTTCAGTTGCCCTGTTTCTGTCTTTAATCACATGCTTTGTCTTGGGAACCTTCATTAAATTCCAAGAAACTCCCATAGTCAAAGCCAACAATCGGGACCTCTCTTATATCCTTCTTGTTTGTCTCCTGCTTTCCTTCTTCACCCCATTGTTGTTCATTGGCCAACCAAGGAGAGTCACCTGCCTTCTACGTCAAACAACCTTCAGCATTATCTTCTCTGCTGCCGTTTCTGCTATCTTGGCCAAAACAATCACAGTGGTGCTGGCCTTCTGGGCCACAAAACCAGGGAATAAAGTGCAGAATTTCCTGGGAAAGATTTTTGCCAACTCCATTATCCTTTCTTGCTCTAGTCCCCAAATTGTCCTCTGCAGTATCTGGTTGAGCACTTTCCCTCCCTTCCCTGAGACTGACATGCACTCGCAATCTGGAGAAATCATTCTACAGTGCAATGAAGGCTCTGTCACTATGTTCTATGGTGCTCTTGGCTATATGGGCTTTCTGGCTGCCATCTGCTTCACAGTGGCTTTCCTGGCCAGGAATCTGCCTGGAGCCTTCAATGAAGCCAAGCTGATCACCTTCAGCATGCTGGTCTTCTGCAGTGTCTGGGTGTCCTTCCTGCCCACCTACCTGAGCACCAAAGGGAAGTACATGGTGGCTGTGCAGGTCTTCTCCATCTTGGCCTCCAATGCAGGACTCCTAGGCTGCATCTTCATTGCCAAGTGTTTCATTATTTTCTTCAGACCGGATCTCAATACAAAAGAACATTTGATGTCCAAATAAAATATAAATATGACTTTTGGGTAGGTATGTTCCAAAATAACAATTAATAATTATGAAAAACAACCTTGTGACATTTTAATGAGGTACCTCCTCTCCCACCCACCCCAAAAGTCCACATTTTTCAAGTCAAGGTAAAAAAAGAGCATTGCTATATAACATATTGTCAGCGTTCCCAGTATCATGCAGAATTAAATCAGAGTCCAAGGCAAAATGATCATTAAACTTTTATAAATCAGACATCTTAGCACATCTGTGGAATCCCAATTCTGGAAGTTACATCGGATTCCCACCCAGTTGAAAGTTCATGATCTTGTCCCCACACCCACAAATCCATCACATTGTCTAATCTTTTTCCACGCTGGCATCTCCACCCAGCTGCTTCCAGTCAGGTGCAAAGGTGTGGAGACAAAATATGACCTTGGGCTTCTAGAAAAGAATGACAACAAAACATTCCACAATTCTACTCCTTTCTATTCCCCCCTCCCAACTACTACACTAATGAAACAGCATAATGAAATAAGAGAGAGTGTGGCAGGCCAAAGATCCTAAAAAGGATATAACTGCAGGCCTGACACATATATGGTTTCCTTTTTTCTTTTCCAATCAAGTCTCTAGAAAAGGATGTGAATAAATAATAATGCTTCTAAATAACTCTGAGCCAGGTTGCAAAAGACAAATGAATTGAGTCCCAGCCTAGTGCTTTGCCTTTACCTTCAGCAGACTGTGAATAAAACACTGATGCCCTATCTAGTTACCTCTAATTCCACTTTTGTCGACTTTGGTTTAAAGGACATCCCAGTCTGAGAGTCCTGCACTCCATCAAAATGGTTCAAATGTAAATGGGAAGAGTCTGGTCCAAGGTGCTTTGTACTTGCAAATCAAGGTGTGATCTCCCCATAGGAATATGGTGGTGGAAATCCCTTTGAACTCTGGATTGTGACATCTGCTTTGCAATAAAGAAAAGGTCTAATATATGATCGTTTGCCTGAGTCTGGCCTGATAGAGGAGAATAGAATAGAATTCTCTATCGGCCAAGTATGATTGGGCACACAAGGAATTTGTCTTTGGTGCAAATGCTCTCAGTGTACATAAAAGAAAAGATACATTCGTCATGAATCATATGGTACAATACTTAATGATAGTCATAGAGTACAATCAAATCATACTAGGAAACAATCAATATAAATTGTAAGGATACAGAAAACATAGTCATACAGTCATAAGTGAGAGGAGATGGGTGATAGGAATGATGAGAAGATTAATAGTAATGCAGATTTAGTAAATAGCTTGACAGTGTTGAGGGAATTATTTGTTTAGCAGAGTGATGGCATTCAGGAGAAAAACTGTTCTTGTGTCTAGTTGTCTTGGTGTGCATCGTTTTGAGGATAGGAGATGAAACAATTTATGTCTAGGATTTGAGGGGTCTGTACATTTTTTCACAGTCCTCTTGACTCAGGCTGTGTACAGGTCCTCTATGGAAGGCAGGTTGGTAGCAATTGTTTTTTCTGCAGTTCTAATTCTCCTCTGAAGTCTGTGTATGTCTTGTTGGGCTGCAGAACCAAACCAGACAGTTATGGCAGTGCAGATGACAGATTCAATAATTTCTCTGTAGAACTGTATCAGCAGCTCCTTGGGCAGTTTGAGCTTCCTGAGTTGGCGCAGAAAGAACATTCTTTGTTCTGCTTTTTTGATGACGTTTTTGATGTTAGGTGTCCAATTAAGGTCTTGAGATATGATAGAACCTAGAAATATTCCCTGAGAGAAACCCATGATTGCTAAGGAATCCATGAACTCCTGTCCTTATCAAATATTTCATGAAGGTCCAGCAATCTGAGAAAGGATACCACCAGGCAGCCAGGCAGCTTTTATATCAGTATGATCCTCAATTTGTATTTATAGCACAGACTAACATGTTGATACAGACATCTGGATCTCAGGAGATGTACTGGTAGTGATGGCAGTCAGATAATAGGCAGTAAACAAAAATAAAGGTTTAGAAGGGACCCTATCTGGATTTTGAGGTTGTAAAAACAATGGCAGGAAAATTATTTTATCAGACTTGAAAGAAACTGCTAATGTAGTTTTTTACAATGAAGGTGAATTCATTTATCTGGCCATGTTTTCCAACAGGTCTCCTTGTTAAGATAAGCCAATGGGTCTTATGATTAAAGCCACTCTTATCCAGTTTGTAGATAAAGTAACAATGCCATCTTTGCCCACCCTGATTTCAGTAACCTATGCTTGGTCCATTGTATCAACCATACCAAGATCTAGAGCAACACAGCCTGTTTGCAACCAAACCTGGCAATAAGCATTGACATCTTGAGGCCAAGATCTCCAGCAATTCAGCCATCTGGACACATGATGCAATTCAGGATCACCATTAGATTAGAGGCACACTTTGGCCTATAACAAGCCAACCAATACTCCCCACTTTACCTCCCTTGGCCCAACACTAAAGGGATATAACTATCCCTGCCCCCATCTGCCTGGGTTGATCAACCACCTCTGGTTTTCAGCCAGCATGGAACCTTCATATCCTCAAAACATCATTCCATTGGACCTTTGACATCCAACCTTATATACCTTTTCTGACCCCCCTCCATCCAGTGATTAATGCCGACACAGACTTAGTAGTTTGCCACTCTTTATTTACAGAAATTACAATCCTGTTGGCTGAAAGCCCAAACACGACTCACTGGCAAGAGGTTGGAAGCAACCCAGACTCCAACAGACAATGCAGAGAAGAGCTTCTCTGGATTGTTACAAATGGTTGTGTCCTGCAAAAGGACTCCTCCCAAAGTCTCTTCTTATATACTCTCTTGGAAGGGGCCAAGCCACAACCACCTGGGTGTGATTATTTCTTATGGGTCTTTCTCCATAGCTGCTGTTTCCGTTTCTCCACCCATCTCTGTCTGGCGTCAGGGACAAACTCTCTTTGACCCTTCCCACTGCTCCATGCCTCAGGCACCTCCTGGTGGCCAACCAGCCTCTCTGGTCTCTGCTCTGAGTCTGAACCCTGCCGAGGGTCCTCCACATCTTCCATAGCAGACTCATAGGGTTCCTCACTATCCGAGTCCATCAGCAGCTCAAAGGGATCCTGCTGGGCCACAACATATACCTTACATACACCAATGCATACAACTGTCCTATGTCACAATGGTAGAGCCCCAATCCACCAACCACCATCTTACTAATGTCTAATTGGATGGATTTCACCCTCCAGTTGGCCTCTCATCACAAAGGAACTGTCCCATTCCTTTTCTCGTCTCTCACCCTGGTAGTCCCCAGAAAGAAGTAGCCAAAGGGATTTGAACTGGAATATTTCAGTGAATATTATTAATAATTCCCAATGTCTTTCTGTTTTGGTTCTACCCTTGATACTACAGCAGAAGGATAGCTTCAAGACCACAAGAAGTGATAATACCACTTTATATTATACTAGTGAGGTCACACTTGCAATGCTGTTCATGACAATTAAAAAAAACATGTCAAGACTCTAGAAAGTGTGCAGAGAAGAGCAACGAAGATGATAAAGGCTAAATTATGGAAGCTAAATTGCATGGATAGTTAGAGTGATTGGTATGTCTAATGTACCACAGAGAAAGATTTGGAGGGACATGATAACTATCTGCTGTTACTTAAGAGGCCATCACACAGAAGAGACAATTATTCTCCAAAGCTCTAAAGGACAGGACAAGAAGTAATGGGTGGAAGCTGAGAGATTCAAGTAAGAAATCAGTGAGAACAATTGATCAACGGAATAGCTTGCCTCCTAAGGTTGTGGGTGCTCCATCACCAGAGATTTTCAAAAGTAGACCGAACAACCATTTGATTGGATGTTGTAAGATGTCCTGCTTTGACCAAAGGGTTTAACTAGAAGAACTTAGAAGTCCTCTTCCAGCTCTATGATTCTATGTTTTGTGTTATAATTGACAGCCACCTAATTAAAGATAGCTTTTCTTTCCAAGACTCAACCTCAAGTCTTCTACCCCAAGTGGACTTGAGGTAGAAAGCACATCAAAATATTAGTTACTATTCCAGGAAACAACATTTAATACATTAATGCTAATAAATTAATAAAAGGGATGAACAATACTACTACTTCCATAGTCAATGGCTTATTATATATAAACATTACAAAGAACTGCAAGAATTAGGTGTTCAGCAGAGAAATAACATGAAAAAAAAACCCCTGGCCTTATGTCTAATTTTCTTGGCATTCAATATCCTATTTGTCTTTTATGCAACAATAGGCATTGGTCTTCATGGATAAACTTTTGAAAACTATTTTTTATTTCTCAACCAAAGTTAATGTAAACAATTAGGGTTATAATGACTGAAATCTGTTATATAAACTAAACTAAGGATGAATGCATGATACTCTTGGAGAGAATCCACATACTACTGGGAAGATCTCTAATTTCCTTAGGCCATCTAAAATCAATCAAGATCTCCAAGTTTTCTCAACCTTTACCTGGCGTTAGGGTTCCAAGTGATACACCCATAGCAAACAGAACCCTGAAGCAGATAGATTTTTCAAGGAACAATTTATTTGGATATATCATATTGGCACAGACTGGTGAAAACCAATGTAAAGGTCCCCACAGTTTTCACCTAATTAAAAGTAAAAGTTTCCCCCTTTTCCCAAATAATCAGTCACATGGTCCAATCAAGGTGCTGTCTGATTGCTTGGTAACTTCATTCCTTCTCTCTTCAGCCACCTGTGAGAATGTGCTTGGTTCTTGTTTCAGCTACAATACTCCAGCTATCTCTACTTCCCCCTCCCTAACCATCATCGCCATTGTGGCAACGCTGAAGCTTCAATGACAATCTCAATGAGGTTCAGGCACTTTCCGCTTCTATTATACAATTGGTAGACAAAGCATTTCTTAACTCAAATGCCATTTTTTTTAGCATATCAACAAAACTTCCTATTGCACAAGTGTCATGTTTAAAAAAATCTGGATGTGGCATCTTGAGTCTCAATAGACTAAGAGAAATAGACAGATATGCTGCCCTGAGAATTCAAAAACTAAGTGGACATTTTGGAATTTTAAAAGTAAAAGATTGGGATCATTATCTTCCAAACACCCTTTAATTATTTCAAGCAAAATCATTGGCCTTCATCTGTTTGGAGAGGAGTTTGGATCATCTTCTCAGTGTCGAATGATACAAACTATTGAGTCTTAAAATTCCTCTGTCTCAAATTTCTACATTTCTTCTGGTTGCAAGATGCTCCTTTGTATTCAGGGCTGGTCTCAGGATGATAATATAGCACTTGGGGATGAAGATACAGCCCAGCAACCCAGCACTAGAGGACAAGATGGAGAAGACCTGAACAGCCACCATATATTTCCCTTTGGTGCTCAGGTAGGTGGGGACAAAACTCACCCAGACACTGCAGAAGACCAGAATGCTGAAGGTGATCAACTTGGCTTCATTGAAGGTCCCAGGGAGATTCCTGGCCAGGAAAGCCAATGTGAAGCAAATGGAAGCCAAGATACCCATGTAGCTGAGGGTGATGTAGAACATGACAACAGCCCCTTCATTACATTGCAGAATGATCTCTCCAAACTGGGAGTGGAGGTCAGAGTCAGGAAATGGGGGAGAAAACCCCAGCCAGATGGAGCAGATGATAATTTGGACAGCAGAGCAAGAAAGGATTATGGAGTTGGCCAAGCTTTTCCCCAGCAATTTCTTCACTTTGTTTCCTGGCTTTGTTGCTAGGAAAGCCAACACAACTGTGATGGTTTTGGCCAAGAGAGAAGAAATGGCAATTGAGAAGACAGTGCTGAACACTGCTTGACGGAGAAGACAGGTGGCTTTCCTTGGTTGACCAATGAAGAGAAAAGGAGACAAGAAGCAAAGCAGGAGGGAGACCAGGAGGATGTAAGAAATGTCCCGGTTGTTGGCTTTGACAATGGGTGTTTCTCGGTATTTAATGAATATAATTAAAATAAGGGCCGTGGTTAAGAACAACAACAGGGCAAAAGATACTAGGATGATGCCCAGATTTTCTTCATAAGACAGGAAAATTATAATTTTGGGGATACATTGGACTCGTTCCTCATTTGGATATTGATCAGAGGGACACTTGGTGCATTTTTCGGTATCTGAGAATACCAAAAGATTCATTTTTTTTAATAATCCCTCCATTCACATCTTAAGAAGTAGCTTCTTGGGACAACATCTGGTACCAGAAACATTTCCCCAATTTCACATTTTAATATCTTATCAGAAGACAGTTAGTAATACCATTTTCCAATATAGAAATATATAGCTAAGATATATGGAATTTGGACAAATCTTCGGAACTGAAATATTTCATGTTTAATGTGCAGAACCTCCATAGCAACCTACAGGATTAGATCTTAAGAATGAATCAGTTAATCTTTCTAGATACACTTCCTGAATCCTGCAGGATGACCACTCTAAATATATTGATATCAGAAGATAGCAATAGCAATATCACTTACATACTGCTTTACAGCCCTCTCTAAGCAGTTTACAGAGTTAGCCTATTGCCCCCAACAAACTGGGTCCTCATTTACCTACCTCAGAAGGATGGAAGGTTGAATCAACCTTGAGACTTGTGAGAATCTATCTGCCAAATTGCCAATGGTCGGAAGTAACCACTGCACCACTGAGGCTCCAATATATCTATCTTGTAAAATCTAACAACCTAGCAGCGAAAGCTACTCCTGCAAATAACCTGGAATGGCTAATGGAAGCATAGTGAGATCAATTAACTAGTGGAATGGCTTCCCTTCAGACATTGTGGGTACTTCATCACTGGAGACCTTTAAAAAGAGATTGGATAGCCACTTGTCTGGAATGGTATAGGGCCATGATGGCAGACCTATCACACATGCACACTCGCGTTTTGGCACCCAACATCAAAAAGATTGCCCATCACTTGGATATGGTCTCCTATTTGAGCAGGGGGTTGGACTAGAAGACCTCCAAATCCCTTCCAACTCTGTTATTTTGTTCTGTTCATCAGATAAACACAAATGTGAAAACTGGCAATAGCAAAGCTTTTTCAATCTCCCAAACCCTACTATCTTTAACTAGGTCATAGTAGTTAAAAGATGAACAAGAAAACAATTGAACTTCAATCTGTCTTTTAACCAGCACTTTCATGAAAATACTGCAGAAGAATCCAGTTCCACAAGGCTTGCTCTTTTATTTGATGTGACCTACCTTCCTGAGTGGAGATAGTCCCCTCTGGACAAGGAACACAATCATAGCAGCAAATTGGCTCCCCTTCTCGCTTCTGCTTGACAAATCCAGGCTGACAATTTTCCACACACTGGGACAGAGGCAGAGACTAACCAGAAAAAACAAGGTATGCCAAAGAAAATGTGTTAGAACTCACCCATAGAAAATAAAGGTAAAAATGAATATTAGCCAAAGATTGTCTGTTCTGAAGTCTCTAATTATTTCTAAATAGTTGCAGGAAATATAACGACTGACAGGTTCTTCATTTAGTTCATCCCTTTTGCTTTTCAAATATCTCATTGAAAAAAGGACTTTTGTAGATAATAAAGTTAGGAGGAATGGAATTAAGAAGAAATTTAAGCATTAAGTGACAACCAGTGTCCTCCCTCCTCATTGCAGTATTAAAATTTATTCCTCCATTCTTCATATATCAGTGGTGGGATTCAATTTTTTTTAATGACTGGTTCAGTGGGCATGGCTTGGTGAGCATGGTTTGGTGGGCGTGGCAGGAGAAAGTTGCTGCAAAATCCCCATGTCCTCCCGATCAGCTGGGACTGGGGAGGCAGAGAATAGATGGGGGTGGGGGCCAGTCACTTCCGCTACTGGTTCTCCAGAACAGGTCAGAACCTGCTGAATACCAGCTCTGTCATATATCCATTTAATTTGTGTTAAATTTGGTAGAATCAAATTTATTCTAAAAGATTTACTAAAGTTTTATTTTACTAGATTTATGAAAATAGAATCAAACTGTGATGAAGAAAGAAGCTTATTACTATGCAAAGGTTTTTTTAAGGCCACTTAAAAAATTGTAAAGCTGCTCCCCTTTAAAAACGGTCTAAAATATTCTCCAGGTTAAGATAAGAGGAAGAGGTTCTTACAATTAGAGGTGTCAACCTTAAAACAGAGGGTCTTTGTTTATTCAAATAGTTTAATTTATTTGACAGCCCTCTTAGTTATATGAGACTAAAACCAAGTGCCTAGTGTCTAAAGTATAGTTAGATGACATAGAGATAAGATCATGAGAACATGTCCCTCAAAATATCTAGTATCCTTTCCCGCAGGAGATGAACATGAATATGAGTCCTTTGTTGGAAAAAAGTTATTTCTAAGACCCAGTTATTTCTAAGACCCAGACCCAAGACAAGGTCCTTTGTTGAAGAATTACAATGAGGTGATGCCAACTTTTAAAATCGTCCGTTCTTACTTCCAATATTAGGAAGGGCTTTTCTTTCAATCAAAGTCCAGTTTTCTGGATCAGGGTATTATCTCACATCAGACCAGTCATTATGATTTCAGTTGAACTGAATGCCTTGAATTTCTTTCCAGAAGGCCTTTTGCTCTATCCCACTGGAGTGAAAGGAATTAATGGATAATTATGGCCATATCTGGCCTGCTTAAAAACTTTGGACCATCCCTTTCAAGGGACACTGAGTCCAGCCAAGACAATCTGAATCCCAACACACATTTGCCACAAGGATCAAGGAGCTATCTTGTTTCCACTTCTTTTGATTCAGTCCAGAGGTGGGCTGCACTTATGTTCACAAGCAGTTCGCTGGTTGTGAGCGTGTGCTCACCCCCCCCCCTTTGGGAGTGAAACAGAGCTTTAAAGAAGCAGGTAATCAACTCAGCTCCGGTGAGTAAAGCAGGGGCATCGTGAAACTCAACTGGGCAGGGAGGGTAGAGGGAACAAGCCAGAAAGTTAGTTATAAATAGATAGCTTAGCACAAGGGCTGGTCGGTGGGCCCAGCCAGCAATCAAAGCTAAAGGTTAGCCTGAACTCCTGCAACCAGCAGGAGCAGCCCACCACTGATTCAGTTCCATCCCAAGTTTGGGAACCCTTTAACAGAATTGCCCTCTCCTTTGCTATTTTAGAACAAGGAACAAGCAAAATATATCAGTACCACAATCATCAGCACTTGAGGGCCTCACTCATCAGTTTCATAGAAATACAGTCCTCAACTCACATCCACAATTGAGCCCAACATTTAGGTTGCTAATTGAGAAATTTGCTAAGTGAGTTTTTCCCCATTCTACAACTTTTCTCACATTTATCAAATTTTTCAGCACTGCTGTAACTTTGAATCACCACTAAAGGAACTGTTGTAAGTTCAAGGACTAGCTGTACCAGATTGTACAGGATGCACAAAAAACATGATCTGTGTCCCAAAAATTTGTCACCCAACATCCTATGTTGGACAGTGCAGAATCAGCTTAAAACAATATTCCATATTTTAGCATGGAAAGGACACCTGCTTTCCAAGCAGTCTAAAAAAAAACATGTGAGATTTCTACTCCCCACGGTGAATTCTCAGTGAAGGTCAACTACCTTGTGGATTAGGCTAAGCCAAGTTGAAATGGGTGCTCAGGCTTTGGATAGATAGAGAATGGATACCAATATTTCTCCCACCTTGTTGAGTGTGTTTAGCAATGACAGAGTATCTTTATTGACTGTAAATCTCTGCCTTTCAAAACTTCCCAGTTGCTCATCAAGAGGATCGAACCAAGGAATAAACACCCAGTTTATGACATTCAGATCTGCTGTTATATGTCCATTTTGGTCCACGTACAATTTCCGATGGGAAATATTGCAAAACTCATTCTTCTCCAGAAATGGGTGGAACTAGAACAGAGACATCCAGGAATTTTAAAAGCAGAAAACGTAGTGTGTTTAAAAAAAAAAAAAATCTCAGGTGGTATTTTCACTTTTGAAACTTTCATCTACAGTTATCAAAGTTGCAGTTATACTAAGCTGGAAGAACAAGTGTTACCATTTTCTTCAAAAGTGAAAAAGGTTCAGACCAGATGGGAAATAGGACCACATAAGGTAATTCTATATTAATATAAGGGTACATTAAGAGTACTTATAGTCTTATAGTACAAATCTCCTACCAACATATTTGCATTTTTCTCATACTATTTCTTAAAGGTTTACCAAAATGGTCTGGGGAAAAAAAGATTTGAATGGAATGTAAGAGAGAGACTCGTGCAAAGTTCTACACTTGGAAGAAGTAAAATGAGATGCAAGAAAAGTGGGATGAGGGATGCCAAACATGGTAAGAATACTTGTGAGAATAAACTCACAATAGTAGTTGATTGCAAGATGAATGTAGGTCAGCAGTTGATGCACATGGAAAGAAGGAAATACACCCATAAAAAATCTCAGGCAAGTGAATGAAAGAGACCCCTACTCAAGTACTAGGTCCTTCAAAGTGATGAATATAAAATTCTACACTACTCATAATATCCTACATGCAGCAATTCATTTAAAAATGTATACATTGTTTTAAAATGAGCAGTTTTAAAATCGATATATAAGTCATAGTTCCCTCTGTTTTGAACTTTCCTTCTTTCTTTTCCTTTCTTTCTTCCTTCCTTTTTCCTCTCTCCTTCCTTCCTCCTGCCCTCCTTTTCTTTCCTTCTTCCCTTCCTTCCTTCTCTCTCTCTTTCCTTCTCTTCTTTCTTTCTTTCTTTCTTTCTTTCTTTCTTTCTTTCTTTCTTTCTTTCTGTATTTTTCCTTCCTTCCTTCCTTTATCAGATTTGTTTGCCACACATCTCGCTTCAAGGTAACTCTGGCTGTTATACATTAAAACCAATAAAAGATAAATAATAAATGTTTCTAATCACGATAAAAATACAATTAAAAGGATGAGGAGGAAGGGAGCAAGTTGTGCAGTGGGAGGGATAGGATCTGCTCTTAAGCTATCAACTACTTCTAGTGTGACACATCCGCATAAGGGCTGCAAACCCTGTGGCAAAACCAGGTCCTCAGGCCATTAGAATATGTCTAAAGAGTGGATGCTGATCTCATCTCAGTGGGAGCAGGAGCCATGGAGAGAAAATGACCTTTTCCTGGACCCCACCAGCCAAAATCCCAAGACTGATGGGGCCCACAGGATACCCCTTCTGATGTCATGGGTGAGCTGGGCCAGTGCCATCAGGGTGAGAGGATTCTTTGGACAGCCTGGACTGCACTATATAGAGCTTTAAAGTGGATAACTAACACCATGGTGAAACAGCCAAACTGCCTTTTGTAGCACAAAGAGGTTGAGAAGGTTCCTCTCCCTCTCAGTTGTTTCATGGATCCTGGTAGGGACTCCATACCTGCCATGGCTGCAGCCTTGGAGTCCACAAACTCTCTTCACCCTTCTTGCTTCTCCTCCTGGATCTGGAAGAATATGCAGCTTTCAAGGCATAAGCCAACGTCTTAATAACACTGTGCAAATGGAGGTGAAATGGGATCCATATCGTCCTCCATTCCTCTTCAGGCTCCAAAGGGGCTTTCTGTGTGCATCTTTTCCAACCTTTCACAGAAAAAATGTGCTTTGAAAAAGAACAATGGAAATACCGATCTTCCAATTTCACATAAAGTTTCATTTCAACATCATCCTCTTTTGCCCTTGTTTTCTTCTGAAAAGCAAAGCTCCAAATACTATGGACATATTTGTAAAGGCTCTCCCGTCTCAATACCAAATGTTCTACGCTTTCTAATATCCAGACTTTCCCTTCAACAGGTCCTGGAACATCTTCAAATGTTAACTGCAAAGTCTGAATTCTGTCCCAAATGTTAACAGTTTCTATGTAGTTCACAAAGACGTTGACTTGTCTCCAGTTAGAGACGGCATCCTTGATGGGTGTTGTATGTCCAGTTGCTGAGAATCGTCGTGATATAACAACACAAATTCCATTCCTGACAAGCATAGGAGTAAAAGTCCTCATGAAATTCTCTCCCTCCTCTGTGTCTGAAGTGAAGAGCCCAATCAAAGTCCACCTGAAGTGGAGGAGCAGTTGGACAATTCCTGGGTACTGGATCCCTTTTTGGGGAAGAATCCGGTGGAAAAAAGGGAACTCAATTTTATCATTCAGAGCCTCTGAAACAATTCCATCACTGATCTGAAAAAGCAATGAAGAATACTGTGATACAAGATATAGTGTGCAGAACACTAACAAGACCATACATAAAAATAAAAAACAGCTTATGTTAAAAAGAATAAGAATAAAGAATGCAAATCGTATTTCTGTTACGTTCCACCAGTTTACCACAATAAGAGCCACTTATGCACATTTCAACTGATCTTTATTATCCAAATAAATTCTCTATTTTTAAAAATTCTGACAAGATGTGTGTGTGTGTGTGTGCATGTGCATGTGTGTCTGTACACACACACACAGTATATGGATGTGGTGGCTCAGTGGCTAAGATGCTGAGCTTGTTGATTAGAAGATTGGCAGTTCAGCAGTTTAAATCCCTAGCGCCGTGTAATGGAGTGAGCTCCCATTACTCGTCCAAGTTTTTGGACAGTGCTGGCTCTTTGGCTTTGAAATGGAGATGAGCACTGCCCCCTAGAGTCGAGAATGACTAGCAGTTATGTGGGAGGGGAATCTTTACTTATATACACAAACATACACAAACATACACACTCCTCTCTCTCTCTCTCTCTCTCTCTCTCTCTCTCTCTCTCTCTCTCTCTCTCTCTCTCTCTCTCTCTCTCTCTCTCTGTGGGGGGGTGTAGTGGATTTATCACTTATCCAACACAGTCTTACTCACTTCGCCAGATACAGAAACAGCCAAACCAACCTGTGGGACTTTGTAGGGGCCTATTAATGTTGACATCTGACTGGATGTTTCCCTCTTAGCTCCATCAACAACAGCCAAAAGGTTTTCCTTCTTTCCACAGCTGTAGTTGGGAACATTGGCTTGTCCAGTAGAGAGTATGTCCAGCAAGGCTTCTGAAGTGCCAAGGGTGTTGGCATAGTTGTCATGGATGTTGTAGCCAAGTGTGAGATTGGGCAGGAGCTGTTGATTCTCGTTGACCATTTGAATGGCAAAAACCATGATTAGCAGTTTAAAATAATATCCTGTACTGTAAAATATGTTCATATTGTTACCATCATAATCAACAGAAACAACAAAATTATTTTTTTCAATTTTATCTTCTTTGTTTCCATAAGTCTACTGGGTCATAAGCCAATATAGATTCAAATCCAAAATGAAATGAGAGCTACCGATCAGCAGGCGATTTTTATGAGCATTGGGAAGTTGGGATGGAGCTAAGAATCACAAATACCCAAATGCAAATACATGTAGAAGTCCTAATTTTCATCTGCTCTGTAACTTGTATTCAAAACTCAATCATTAAAGTATAATCATATAAGCCTAACTATATAAACACCACTATTAAAAGAAGAAAATGTTCCATAAATGACCTAGAAAAGCAACTGGGAAAAGAAGTTATTCTTCTAAGGCACTGAATATCAATGTGTTTAAATATGGAAATGTGTCGAACAGAGGCATTTACTACCCTTTCAACCACTGCTTTAAACCAAACTCATTATCCAAGTGATGAACATAGTATTAGACAGGAATGTATAAATAATCTAGACTTGTTTCAGGTTTTATTTGCCATAAGGTTGGATTTGAGTCAAAAGAGGAAAGCAAATGAATTGCCAATGGTGTGAATGCAACTCCATCACATTGAATAACTTACGAGCGAGATGGACTAGAAGGAGCCATGTTGAAAGGCAGCATTCTAGGTGATGATGTTGTTTCAGTGGTGACTATGCCAATGAAATGGTCTCCTGGTGTGTAATAGTTCCATGGTTTTTCTCCATCCTGTTTCTCAAAATTCAGTGGACATTTCATTCTAAGCTTCACAGAAACTGCCTGAGACACAAGCAACATTAGAAACAGAAGATCCATAATTTCAAGGACTAAATCAATCCCTTTTCCATTTCTAAATGAGAACAAGAACAATTCAAAGCACTCTTGCTTTCCTGATTCTGCAGAAACAAACCAAGGAGAGAAATGTACATTCTCTCCTGGAAAGGAGAGAAATGTACATTCAAGAGCACGTCCTCTGCTTGTCCCAAAACTTGCATGGCACAGATTCTGATCTGTGGCATTTATCCTTTTCTGAGGCAAGATTCCTTTCTCATTGTTTCAGTCTGATGTTAATAACAAAGGCAGTCACTGTGGCAGAAGATGTCTCAAAGACCAGGATGGTGATCATTACAGTGAGAAACAACTTTTCCTCTGGGGATCCTTCCCAAGGGCAGAATAGCAAGTAAGTGAAAAGTCACAAATGCATCCCTGAGGTTGTTCAGGTTCATGTCCAGAAAGGGATGCTGGAGGAAAATAGCTCAACACCCAGTCAATTCACTTTTGTTGTCCTTCATTGTGTTGTCCCTTCCCCAGAGATTGCTGAGGAAGGTCACTCAGAGGTATGGAGTTTGGTTACATGCTATGTTGATGACACAATTCTAATCCTGCCTATCTTCAAAGGAGGCAAAAGGTATCTTTCAACCAATGGTGGGATTCAATTAATTTAACAATTGGTTCTCTGCCCTAATGATTTCTTTCAACTACCAGTTCACCTAACTGCTCAGAAAGTTAACAACCAATTTTCCCAAAGTGGTGCAAACTGGCTAAATCCCACCACTGCTTTCAATCCTCTCTAATGTTAGGGGTAGGATCTTTTTGTGATTTTCTTTTCAATTATCCAATCGGAAATTGGAACTGATTTTAAAATTCCTTGTGCCTGAAGTGAAATTTCATTTCTTATCAGTTTTTATCCATGACATATTTGTGTTTTTTTTTTTAAAAAAAAATAAAAGTTCTGTTAAAAAAGACATACTGTAGCTTTACACTAGAAATGGTCAGAATGGCACTGGAATTCTTTTAAAATGAAAATATTGGTAAGGAATATTAGGACTGGGTTCAGGTAATTTGTTTGATTTTGTCTTTGCACATTATCTGAATTGAGGCGCATAGATATGGCATAGCTTGTACATCTTCAGGAGACTGAATTCAGTTATGTTTGTGGTTATTGGCAATAAACTGGATTGAACACAAAAAAATAAAAAAAATAAAAAGTTTTTATCCAATATTGAATAAGAACCAACTAAGAGGTAGGAAAGTGACAGCCTATGGACCATATCATTCAGTAGATCATAGATGAATAGGGTTTGAAGGGGATCATTGAGGTCTTCTAGTCCAATCCCTTACCCATAGCATTTGATCCTAAACCATTCAGACTTTCTTGATGGGATGGATACATGTAATCAGAGAAAGAACAACAAAATTGGAACAGAATAATAGTGCCAGGCTCAGAAGCCATCTTTTACAGTGGGCCTCTAGCCTGCCACATATTCTACTGTGGGAAACTGGGAGGTGGGGGTAGTATGCAGCATGGGAGGTATGCAGTCAAAATAACATTCTTTCTAAGTTAGTCAAAGTCAACTTGCCTCTGCACCAGGAATGGCATGACTGGGAAGAATCTTCCCTGGACAATGACTGATTGGACCTTGTGATAGACATGTGGATGCTGGGGCATGTGATGTGATGTGATGGAGATGTGGGTGCTGAATCAGGGTGGGGAAAACCTGGAAGCTGCCAACATGGCTTCTCTAATAAATTGGAACTTTGAGAAACTTCTAGCCTTGGATTCTTAATTCATTGAGGATGCTATTTGGAACTCTGACCCAAATCCCTACTAAAACAAATTCACCAGCTCCCCAGATCCCTGGGTGCTGTCTGGAGTCCTGAGCCCCGGCTACTCCCTGGTCAACCAGTGAGTAGGAAGATTCAGGGAAGATGGACAACAAGAGAGTACTGGGTCAGTGATGGGGCCTACTGAGTTAAGCAGTGAAACTCCAGGAGTGCCTAGTGATGGGCTGGATGCATCCAGTGTCCCCCGATCCAGTGTCCCCCGATCCAGTGGAATCATTGTAAAACCAAAAAGAAGCACACAAATTCAATAACTGCAATCAGAGGTGGGTTTCTACTGGTTCGAACTGGTTCAACAAGTAGGTAGTGACTTGGCTGGCCATGCCCCTAAACTGGTTCTATCAGTGATGCATAGGCGCCTCATCTTGTTTTTTATTACTGCGCATGTGCACATAGTGCACATCAACCACACATACACGTGAAGCATATCTCTGTAACAGAAGCCAGAACCCACCCCTGACTGCAATCAGTAAAAAAAAATGTTATCTAAGAAACAGTGTCACTATCAGTTCCCTACTTTTATCGTTAAATGTTCCTTAGTGTTTAGATCAGGTCTCAGAGTGATAATGTAGCACTCGGGGAAGAAGGTGCAGTACAGCAGTCCAGCATTGGAGGCCAAAATGGAGAGAATGTGCACAGCTACCATATATTTCCCTTTGGTGCTCAGGTAGGTGGGCACAATGGATATCCACACACCGCAGAAGCCCAGCATGCTGAAGGTGATCAGTTTTGCTTCATTGAAGATCCCAGGTAGATTCCCAGCCAAAAAAAGCTATTGTGAAGCAAATGGCAACAAGGAAACCCATGTAACCGAGGATGGCATAAAACACGATGACAGAGCCTTCATTGCATTGCAGGATGATCTCCCCAGGCTGGGAATGAAGGCCATAGTCAGGAAATGGGGAAGCAACTGCTAGCCACAGGGCACAGATGAACTTTTGAACACCAGAATAAGAAAGGATGATGGAGTTAGCCAAGCTCTTCCCCAATCATCTTTTCATCTTATTCCCTGGTTTCGAGGCCAGAAAGGCCACCACTACTATAAATGCTTTGGCTAACACGGAAGACACAGCTATTGAGAAGAAAATGCTAAACACCCTTTATCAGAGAAGGCTTTTCCTCACAATTCAGCTTCCCTTTCCAAATCCAGGAGATCAATGAGAAAGAAGGATATGAAGGTTGAAGCTCCAACACGGAAGGCTTGGCAGGTATTTCTCTTCTGTTAGACATGCTCAACCTACAGATGGGAATCAGTTTTGTAAGTGGATCCCTTGGTTTCTGATTCTGAAAAATAAATTATTGTGAAACTCAAATCCATCAAATTCCATTTTCAGTTCTTTTATACTTGTATTTGCAATATTGTCCCTCTTTATTTTTAAGTGAAGTCTTTGTTATCTTGGTTGCTCAGTTATATTGTTTATTAAACTATCTTCTAATGAAAGTTTTCATGGCCAAAATATTACACTGCATCCTTTTTGCTTCTTTTTTCACATTTCAATCAAGGAGTATTGCTGTGTCACGGAGAACCTTATTCCATTTCTCCTAATGGGATGAGTCAGTTTCTAACTGCTAATCCATTCAAGGCCTCCTTTTGCTCCGAGTTTCTCTCCATTCCTTGGCTTCCATTAGCCTTAATCTTTTGCCAAAATTATCAGACCCCAGAAGGGTGGGAGAGGCCAAACAATGGAGGAAATAAGCATTAACAGACATGGCCAACATTCTCTGGGGTGTGGAGATAAGGAGTCTGAAGCTTTTTTGTTAATAGTGTGCTAATTAAAATTGGTGATTAATGAGAAACCCAGTAGCCAAATATTAAGCAGCTAGCTAGAGGGAAACGAGACTAAACAATATTGGTTGATGCTGCGCTACACAAATCAAATAAAAAAGGAAAATTCTTAACTATCTATGTGAATTTCATCTTTTGTCAGCTGAGAAGAAGAAAACAATGAGAAATGGGAGGCTGAAGAAATAATTAACTTTGTACATTGGTCCACGGTAAAAAAAAAGAAAAGAAAAACAATAGGAAAAAAATAAGACTTGGGCCAATCGAAAAAAGGCAGATAATCGAATAACATAATATCAGAGTTGGAAGGAACATCGGAGGTTTTCAAAACCCACCACATGCTCAAGCAAGAGACTCTATACAATATCTTTTAGCTTCTGCGCAAGTCCACCACGTATGGTAATATGAACCCTGTATGATGACATTTCCAACACTTTTCTGATTTATTCATGAACATTCTTGCAATTCTCATCAGGGGTAGATGCCACCTGTAAAACATCTTATACAAATTTTCTTTATATGCTGTTTACATTGTCATTTTTTAATTTTGGGGCCATAATTTCTGCCACTTCTCTAATTCAATCTCATGCCCCAAATCCCCCCCACAAGCTATCATAGTTCCTTTAACTTGTTCTTCTTCTAACTTAACCTCTAGTAAGTGTCCATAAAGTTTTTAAATTACTTTTTCATCAGTACCCATCAAAATTTTATATAACTCAGTCATTTTATCATAAAAACCTTCCTCTTTACAATCCTTGTCATATCTAGATTGTATTTGCACATACGAAAGCCAGTTCATCTTTATACCTTCCTTTTTCAGTTCTTGCATAAATTTAACTTCACCCTCTGCATTCAATATTTCATCATATCTAACTGTTTTCTCCTTTTTGTATATTATTGCATATGAAAAGGCTTCAATAGTTGATAGCCAGACTGGAATTTTTAAATAATATTGTCTTTTAATCTTCTGCCAATTTAGTAGCAAAGCCTCCCGTAGGTAATGTCTAAAATACCCCTGTATTTTAGTTCCCTTGTACCATAAAAAGGCATGCTATCCCAACAATAGATCATGTCCTTCAAGGGTCAATAATCTGGTATTCCTTAGTGTTATCCATTCTTTAAGCCACATCAAACTTGCTGCCTGGTGACATAATTCCCAATTGGGCAGGCCTAATCCTCCTCTTGTTCTTGCATCTTGTAGCAATTTTAGTTTTATTCTTGCTTCCCCCCCCCCATATGTACTTCAACGCTATTTTATGTAAGTCATCAAAATATTCCTTCCCTAGTCTAATTGGAATCGTCTGGAACAGATATAAAATTCTAGGTAGGGAAGAAGGTGGGGCTTAGCAGTGAGAAGACGGAGTTTCAGGCCATTCCTGAAATTCCCCTATTCCAGAAGAATTGGACAGGTTGTTTATGATCCTAGCTGTCCCAGAGAGACAGTGAAGGTTTGGGGATATCCAGTGACCTCAGAGACGTTCGCAGGTCTCGGGGGGGAGGGGGCTCGGATTTCAACCCCTTTTGCCAACCCTTTCTGGATTAGCTGTATGCTAACCGAAACTGCAGGTATCCCCTAAGAATGGTAGAAGTGTTTTCAACTGGTAAGCTGATTTTATTACTCAAAGAGAGACAGTCCGCATTAAAATCTAAGCTAATTGAAACCAAAGAACAGAAGAATCTAGTGGCGAATTGTTTTTTTTTAAATGGATTTATGGCTGGTGGTTACCCTATTTCTTAAATGTTTTGAATGCTGTTTACGTGGATAAAGGAAAGTTTAACTTATTTCAACACTTCCTCAGGCTCTCTTTAAGTGGGCTGTAAACCAATTTACTATAATTTGGCTTCTTATAACTTGACACTTTTACTGCTTGGCTCTGTTGGTCTAAGATCAGATAAGATTGCATAGCTCCCAGCGTGTCCTTACTTGCAAATATCTTCTGCGTCACATCATGGCGTCTGTACTTGCTTCAAGTGATTCCTTTCAAATGATTTTTTCCGCTTTTCAGAAGTTGTTTGATTCATATGAAAAATCTGAAATAAAACTGGACTATCTATTGTTTTTAACATTAAAATATGAAAGAAAGAGTGAGAGCATTGAATGTTTGAGTGCTCCTGAAATTCAAATGAAGAATGTCAGAAAGGAAGTCTCTCAACTTGCTGACACGTCGGGCAGCTGGTCTACTTCAGAGGCAGAAAGAGAAAGAGATGCGGCCATACAAAAAATTTATCTTAAAAGACAGATTGCAGGAGGAATGAGAAGCATTAAAGAATCTATACTTTATGAAACATTATTTGCAGAATTTTCGATACCACCCTTGAAAATCAAAAACAAATTGAAAAGTGGAACAAGCCAAGGACAGCGTTATTACACCAGAGGCACCCTAAGCAAAAAGGTGCGAAGATATTTCTGTTTGGACTTGCTTATAAAAACGTTTGGGGAACTTGTTTTAAGAATGGCAGTAGGACTAAGGAAGTTTTGCTATTGGAGAGACATAGGCTGATATATTGAAGAATACAATTGAAAATTAGCTAAATCTAATTACTCTTATTTGTAATAGATATCGCTGAATAATAATTGATATTGATAGTAATGTATATAATGTGGAGTTGATATGATAAATAATAATTGGATATGAGAAAGGAAGGTTGGAAATATTTTTGGATTATATACAAAGGTTATTAACCATAACAATTATCACTATTAAAAAATAAAATAGAATATATACAGTTAAATGTTAATTAATATGGGGAAAATGTTATGATATATGATATAACTACATAAAGAAGGGAGAATGATAATAAACTATACTGCATGGAAGATGGACTTCTTGGTATTAAATATTATGGATGTTCAGCTAAAATAGGATATGAGGATTTGATGTTAATAGAGGATTTTACAAACAAGTAAATGAAATGTCAGCAGGTGTTATGGATTAATTCTTTGGCATAGTTAAGGATGAAGGATGTTTAAACAACTGTAGTCAACTAAAAGTGGAGGTATAATGATGTTAATATGGTAAACATTTGAGTTAAGATATTTGAATTAATATGAATTAATGGAAGAGATGCACCAAAACATGTTGTAACCAGCAGATATACTTTTTTTATTATATATATAATATATGCCTGTGTTCTTTTTTTGTTTTGTTTTGTTTTTGTTTTTTGTTCTTTGCTTTGTTTTTTCTTCCCTGCCTTGTCTTTTGTTCCTTTTGTCTTTTTTTTCTTTTCCCACTGATGTGGGCATGTATTGTTTAAGATTATTATTTTTATTATTATTTTTAAATAATAATTACAGTCAAATGAAAATGGATATATGATGATGGTGATATGTATGAATATTTGAGTTAAAATGCTCGAGTTAACATGAGTTATGTTTGTTGACTGGGGAGGAGATACACGAAAGTTTATTTGTGACCGACTGACACATTTTCTATAGCATGTAAAGAAAGATGTACTTGTTTTAAATTAAAAATTTAAAAAAAAATTAATTAAAAAAAAATTCTAGGTAGAATGTTCATTTTAATTGTAGATATTCTTTCTATCATCGAAAGTTGTAGATTTTCTCATTTCTTCAGGTCCATTGTGATCTGTTGTTTGAGTTTATAGTAGTTGTTGTCTTTAAGAGCGCTGCATCTTGCTGTTAAAAATATCGCCAAATATTTAACCTTGTTTGTAGCTTGCATCTCCAATGTTTCTGCCAACTCTTCTTTTTGTCTTGTTGACATATTCTTTGTCAAGATCTTCGTTTTCTCTTTATTTATTTTTAATCCTGCTACTTTTCCATATTGGGGTGGTCCAAGGTAAAAAAAAAAGTTAAAAGGTAAAAGAAAACAAAAACAAAAAGGCTGAAGAAAAAGGGAGGAAAATTATGTGGAAAAAAAGCCAAAAGTAAAACAAGAAAGCAAAATGGAGACAGTAGGTAAATCTACTATCAAAAATGTGAAAAGGAAAAAGAAAAAAGAAAAACCCATAAAAGAGAATAAAAATCTTCAATCTTTTCTATGCCATAATCCAACTGAAAAAAAACAAAAATTGAAAACAACTATATATGGGACCCAACTTCACAGCAAAAAGAAGTAAACGCTGCCACCAGCAAAAAAGAAAAGAAAAAGAAAAAGAAATAGTTTCAAGACTTCTGGTAAAGTAAAAGCTCTCTAAACAAAAGAAAAATAAATTCAAAACTTTTATAAAATGGAGGCCTTTCAAGATGACTCCAGGCTTACTCTTACAGTTATTATCTATTCTCTCCAGGCAGAATTTCAAGGACTGAGAATTTCAGAGTGAGCACCTGTGTAAATAACTCTTCTCCTATCAGTCCTGGCTGAGCCAGTAATCCTTAAGAGCAACCTTTTCTAAACATTCATTCAAACAAAAAAACAGAAACAAAGTTTCAAAGCCTCTACGTGGCAGTGTTACTTCTCCAAAACCTTCCCTCTCTGTATTGCGTTCTCTGCCTTATTAAGAGAAAATAAAAAGTAAAAAGCCAAATGAAAAAAAGGAGAATAGTATAATGAACTTTAAACTGCTGTATGTATGTATGTATGTATGTATGTATGTATATATATGAATCTTAAACAATGGAACAGTAGAACTTAGTTCTACTCCAAAAAGTAAAAACCAGAAAAATGGAAAAGAAAAAAGCCAGCTCCATTTAACACGATGCTGAATAGAAAGTCCAGTCAAGCTTCAGACAATAAAGAGGAGAAAAAAACTTTCACTTTGACTGTAGTCTTATATTCGCCACTTACTCTCTTTAATAAGTCTTTATTTTAGATTAGTTCTCTTCATTTAGGATGTTCTCATAAACTCTGGCCGAAGGCATGCATGGAATTTCCCCTTCCATGCCAGCCTGATAATAGTCATGGCAATGCTTTAGAAGTTAACATTCGGCTCCCCTAACTCCCCAAAAGCGACCTGTGTGACACAAAGAGAATTTGAGTACAGGTATATAACTTAGCGATGTGTCCCTCCCCCAGGCTTGCTTGGATTTTCTGCATGGAATTTTGCTATGAGGCAATGAGCCTGGATATTTCTACTTTTCATCCAAGATGCCTCCGATAATGGGTAGCCCTTCCACTTGATTAAGTATTGGAGTTGTCTCCTGTGCCACCTTGAATTGAGGATTCATTGAACTTCATAATGGGTTTGGCCCCTATGACCATAGGGCCTCGGAGTGGATCTGATCACAGGTTTTAAGAGGTTACTATGAAACACTGGATGTATCTTCCCCAACAATCGATATAGTTTCAGTTGCACTGTGACTGGGTTGATGATCTTTACTACGGGGAATGGTCCCATAAACTTCGGCCCCAGTTTCTTGCTAGGCAGTTTTAATCTCAAATATTTTGTGGAGACCTCTTGAAGGGTTGTTTAAGCTGAAAATTAGCTAATCTTGTGTTGCGAAAAAGGAGGACTCCCAACAGTTTTACAAATAGAATATTAATTATTATTTTATTTGCTGTATTGTCTGATGATTATTTTGTATTTTAATTTGACAAGTCTAACTTTCTTCATATTTCTATTAGCTTTGGTTTTAAATAACCTAAATTATTAAAAACACTAATGAAGAATATACACCAATAATAATTATTAATTAAATCTTATCAGCATAAGACACAATAAGTTCCCTCATTTCTTCTTTAGATGTTCTTTAGTGTTTAGATCTGGTCTGAGGATGATAATGTAGCACATGGGGATGAAGATGCACCCCAGAAGCCCAGCACCGGAGGCCAAGATGGAGAAGACCTGCACAACCACCATGGACTTTCCTTTGGTGCTCTGGTAGGTGGGCATGAAGGAGACCCAGACACTGCAGAAGACAAGCATGCTGAAGGTGATCAACTTTGCTTCATTGAAGGCCCCAGGCAAATTCCTGGCCAGGAAAGCCACTATGAAGCAAATGGCAGCAAGGAAACCCATGTAACTAAGGACAATATAAAACATGGCAACAGAGCCTTCGTTGCATTGAAGGATGATCTCTCCTGGCTGGGAGTGCATGTCAGAGTCAGGGAATGGGGGAGAAACTCCCAGCCATGTGGTGCAGATGAACATCTGGACAGCAGAACAAGAAAGGATGATGCAGTTGGCCAAGCTCTTCCCCAACCATCTCTTCACTTGGTTTCTTGGTTTTGTGGCCAGGAAAGCCAGCACCACTGTGATGGTTTTGGCCAAGAGAGAAGAAATGGCAAGTGAGAAGACACTGCTGAACATGATTTGTCGGAGAAGACAGGTGGCTTTCCTTGGCTGGCCAATGAAGAGAAAGGAGGACAAAAAACAAAGCAGGAGGGAGATCAGGAGGATGAAGGAGACATCCCGGTTGTTGGCTTTGACAATGGGAGTTTGTAGATATTTAAGGAATATCATTAAAACAAGGTCTGTGGTTAGAAATAAGAGGAGAGCAAAAGAGACAAGGACAATACCCAGATGTTCTTCATAGGACAGGAAGATTATTCTTTTGGGGATGCATTTGGTTCGATTCTCATTTGGATAATGATCATCTGGGCACTTGGTACATTTTTCGGTATCTGAGAAAATAAAGTAACATTTATTTTATAATCTTTCAAATTTCAAGAAAAGCTTTGGATGATATGTGATATTGAGAGACAGGAAAGTCACCAAAATTGTATATTCTTACACTACAGCACCTCCCCCCTATGTATAACTGTTAAAAACAAGGATAGCAACCTATTTTTTTTAAAAAAAATCTGTAGCTACTACTTCCCTTCTCTGAGGTAATCCACCAGATTCTTATCTTGCACTGACCTTAACTTATCCCAAATGACTGGGAGAAATAGCAGGTCTCCAGACGTTTAAGATGATGGGGCCTATTGAATTTCATGGGGGAGTGGGTCCAATGGGGAAGGAGCTGCACCAGAAAAGGTAGGCTTCTGAGGACCCATAAAGTGGCAATGTTTTAGGGAAGAAGATCTTTTGCATGCCAATTAAATCTGCTCTAGTGGGACAAGCAGATATTCTCAAGGAATGGAAGTGCTGCAGATACCCTGGTTCTGTCTCACACAGTGTTTGAAAGGTGAATTTAATTGCACTTGGAAAGAAACTGGGATTCTGTGGAGCCTGCATAATAGGTGGTACTATGCAAGAACATAGAGAAACACAACACTGTGCAGGCCTTTGCATTCTGGACCATCTGGGAATTTCAGGTGTTTTTCAAGAACAACCCATTGAGTATGAGATAGAAACATAGAAACAGAAAACTGATGGCAGAAATATACCTAATGCTCTTTCGAGTCTGCCAATGTATGTATGTATGTATGCATGCATGTTTGCATGTATGTGTATGTGTGCATATTGTTCTATTTTTGTCAGATAATTGACATATGTTTATCCCAAGTATGTTCAACTCATTTACCGGTGATTGACCCAATAGCCTTACTGTCAATAAACTCCTCTAAAAGAATTGGATACAGGATAAAAGTTATCTAACATGGTTAGATCCATGGAGATCCTTTTTAGAAGGGGTGCACCATTGTCTACTTCAGGGCAGGTGGGACACCCCCCTCCACAGTGGTGGGATCCTGCTAGTTTAACAACCAGTTTGGTGATTGCGTGCTTTGTGCACGTCCGTGCCTGACACACAGGTTCTCTTTTCCTTTTAAGCCCAACACTGTTTGTTAGACTCCTTTCCTCCTTTCAGAAGCAGGACTATATTCCCTTTTTGTTGATGTTTTAATTGTTTGTATCTCACTATTTGACAGTGGTATTATGGTGAGTTCTCTGTTTGATTTTCATTTGCTCCTTGAATCCAACATCTCTCCCTCCATGGTTCCTTTCAATTGGATATTTCAGTTTATGAGGATTTATTATCTTCATAAATATTGACTGATTAATTGAGGAATTGATTGGTGTTTCTTTTGGCTTTTCATGCACGGTACAAGGGCTGCCACAAAGAAGAGGTGGTCAAATTATTCTCCAGAGCACCAGAGGATTAGGACAAAAAATAATGGTTGGAAACTGATCAAAGATTGAAGCAACCAGGAATTAAGTACAAACTTCCTGACAATTAATCATTGGGATAGCTCGCCTCCAGAAATCATGGGCGCTCCATCACTGGAGGTTTTTAAGCAGAGATTGGACAGCCACTTGTTTGAAATGGTATAGGTTCTCCTGCTTGAGGAAGAGGCTGGTCTAGAAGACCTTCAAGGTCACTTCCAGCTCTATTCTAATCAAAATTGGGTTGAGTGAGCAAAACCCATTGATCTAAAATCATTCCTCAAGTTACAAAGAATTCAGATGTTCCTAAGAAAGATAAAGAGGGAAGAAAACATTCAAACTGGCAAATAAATGAGAGATTTCCTATGCAACCCACAACATCCTTTTTCCTACTTATCTTTCTAGATAGTTTTCTTATACCTCCCATTATGGAAGAAATTTGACATCATTAAAATTAAATGAGCAAACTTTAACATGTGTCTTTAACATGCATATAAATCCATGTTTCCTTATGTGTCACCAACCTTCCTGAGTGGAGATGGTCCCCTCAGGACAAGGAAAGCAGTCGTAGGAGCAAGCTGGCTCTCCTTCTCGAGCCTTCTTGACAAATCCAGGCTGACATTTTTCCACACATTTGGACTGAGGCAGAGACTGAGAAGAGAAAGAAGAAAAGTCAAAGAAAATACGTTGAGGTTCATCATTCATGAAAGATGGAGGTAGACATGAATGTTAACCAAGTAGTCTCTGGGCTTCACTTAGGCCAATATGAAATCTCTGAATACTTCCAAATGGTTGAAAGAGATACACTTATGGGCAAATGCCTCATTTACTTCCTTCCTTTTTCTACTGATTTATAAGATGCACACCTTTCTTGTCTAGTGAAGAGGAGGAGAGGAGGACCAGGGGAGACATGATAGCAGTGTTCCAATATTTGAGGGACTGTCATAGAGAGGAATGGGTCAAGCTATTTTTCAAAGAACCCGAAGGCCAGACAAGGAATAAGGGATAGAAACTGATCAAGGAGAGATTCAACTTAGAAATAAGGAGAAATATTTTGACAGTGAAAACAATCAACCAGTTGCTTCAGAGTTGTGGGAAGCTCATCATTGGAAGCTTTCAAGAAGACACTGGACTGCCATTTGTCAGAAATGGAGTATGGTCTCCTGCTTGTGCAGTGTGTGTGTGTTTGTGTGCATGTGTATATAAAAACTAAAACTTTCTAGATTCTAAAACTATAGTGAGGTGAGATGGAGGTGAGGTCATGAGAACGTGTCCCTCAAAAAGAATGAGTTTGATGCACCACAAGGATCACGAGTGTGAGTCCTATGTGCAGAAGGGTTTTTCAACACAAGTTATCCATCATAAGGTCCTTTCTGTTGAAATAATACAATTAGGTGGCACACTGACAGAGAATGTTATACTCATATTTATTATTCGTTTGATTTGGAGCCTCTCATTTTGTTTTAAGGTAGATAACAATCACGATAAACAATTGCATTTGAGGGATTTTCAGATGAAGTGCACTCTTAAAAAATCTAAGTAACATATCCCTCAAAATTGTCCCTTGTTATTACTGATATTAGGGATTTTTTTGTACCAAAGTCATGCTTCATTACTTCAGTTTTCAAGCCATTATCATAGTGAGATTGACAGCAAATAAATTTAATCAATCAATAAGATCTCATCAGACTAGTCTTTATGATTTCATGTGAACTGACAGCCTTGGACCTCCTTCCTAAATTCTTCTACCCCAGTGAGGTTAAAGAAAAGTGTATGTTGCTATGGTCTCGGGTAATTCAAAACATCTTAGACTCTGGATCTGCGTTTTTAGGAAAACCTGATTCCAAACAGGAGAAGATGAAGGTTAATTCACAATTGGACCATCAGGACCTCCCTACAGTCTTGATTCCATTTCATCGGATTCAATCCAAATCTGAAGTCAGGAACTGGTCAACACAATTGCCTTCATATTTGATCAGGAACACGTGAACGCGAAGCTATGGACACCACAATCCCCAACATATGAGGTCCTCTCTCTCCCCAGCTTCACTAGTTTGCAAACTAAATTGCAGACTAGATACTAAAAGGCAATGATTTGTGTCCTACACAAAAATTTCCTCAAATCTCTTTTTAGATGTAGCTGAATCAGCTTATGACTGTATTTGACATTATATCATCCGAAGGATAACATGGTCAATAGAACTGAAGCCTCTTTATTCGTCTAAGAAAATTATAAAAAGTTTACACATTCAGTTTCTAGTGAAGATTATCTATCTCTTTGACTTGGTTGAGTCCACTCAAAATGGATCCTAAGGCTTTTGAAAAAAGAGAAAAGACACCAATATTTCCCCTACCTTGTTGAGCAACTTTAGGTGTAACAAAGTATCTTGATTTATTATAAGTCTCTGTCTTTCAATACTCCCCAGTTGCTTCTCAGTGGGATCCTTCTTTGGGAAAAGCACCCTACTGATGATATCCAGATCTGCTGCTACATCTCCATTTTGATCCAAGTACACTTTCATCAGAGAAAGATTGAACAATTCACTCTTCTCCAGAAAAGGATGGAACTAGAATGGAAACATACAGGAAAGTAAGAAATTGGTGATGGCGGAGGTGGGGTGGGGATGGTTGTTAATCGCTTATGTTATTTTTATATTTCAATCTTTCTTCTATAGTTGTTTAACTTGCAGATATTATCAGTTGAGAGAACAAGTCTTAGCACTATCTTCAAAACTCAAGTACAAAGATTCATCAATATTTCTCAATCATGCAGTATACTGGCAACATGCCATCTAATCTTCAATTAGGTTGGCATGCTTTTTTATGGCATGGGAAGAATAAGATACACAGCTACTTTCAAAGACATTCTGTTAGAAATGCATTGCTATCAATATGGGTTAAAATTAAAGCACAGCATTATTTGAAAATACCAATCTGGCTTTCCACAATGGAAGCACTGCTACATACTAATGTTATTGATATGGAAAAATATTATAAGATATAAATATATTCTGAATGAAAAAGGGGAATTAAAAACCAAACAGGGACTTAGTAGTCAAGGGATATATATCACATGGTGGCCATGAATGCAGATACAATCTCGATATGAGAAAGATGCTAAAATGTATGGTTTTAATAAAGAATTAACAGAATTGGATCAGTTATTAACTGAACTGGGTGAAAAATTGATAAAGAAAATATATTATTACTTATTAAGTATTAAAATTTAAAATGAGCAGGTAAAGGAAACAATGATATTTTGGGCTAAAAAATTTGGCTATATGATAGAACTGGATAAATGTCAAAAATTTTGCGATAGAAGTATTAGATTGAGTATGTCAACAGCATGTTAAGAAAACTTGCACAGATGGCATTTTGCACCAAAATTGGAAAAAATGTATAAAGATACATCCGCTATGTGGTGGACATGTTCAAAAGCTAGAAAATATTGGACGAAAATACATACTTGGTTGGAAAAAAATGATAAAGCAGCATATAGATCTGAAACCAGAAATATTTTTATTGGGCATTCTGCCAGAAAAATATGATAATCCACTTGGACACATTTTTAGCATCTAGGATTTGCTACATGATTGTATGATTGTAATGAATGGCAGCTATTTTAAGATTTCATTCATTTCATTTGTCACATTATTCTGTAAAATGGCTACCGATTATAATAAAGTATCGTTAATGTTTTAATGCTATGATAATAATCATATTAGTCATTTGATTATAATGTCATTAATGATCCAGTAGAATCATACCAGATCCCCTTACAGGTAGCACCCTTGGAGAAAAGCTTGCACAAAATTTTCATCAGCTTTAGGCAAGGAGAAAGAAGGCAAGGAAGAGAGCAAAGGGTTTACTTTGAGCCTTGAGGAAAGGTTATAAGGAGAAGAGCCATGTTGGTTTACAGAAGGAAGGAATCTGGGACATTTTTTTCTAATATACAAAACATCGTGATTGTAGAAGGGGGGATGCAGGGCTCTTCCAATAAGCACAAGACATTATACAGTCACTTAAGATCTTAAACAACCAAGCTGAGAGACCACCAAAGATCTTGAAAAGGAATTTAGTTTGATGGATCCTTGATGGGATCCCTTACCTTCCATGGCTGCAGCCTTTGAGTCCCCAACCATTCTTCTCCCTTCTCTCTTCTCCTCTTGGAATTGGATGCAGCATGTAAGGCATGGGACAGAATCTTAATGACACTGTAAGTAATGACTACATTCGCGATCTCCATACTATTCTGTTTCTCTTGGGTTTCCAGTGGGGCTTTCTGGGTGCATCTTCTCTGGCCTTTGACAGAAAAGATGTGTTTTGAAACAGAACAGTGAAAGTACCCAGCTTGAAATTCCTTTTCCACAAAGAAAGGATCTTTATAGGCATCATCCTTGTTCCAACTCTTTTTCCACTGAAGAGGGAAGGTCCAAACACTATGGACATATTTAAAAAGTCTGCTTTCTCCCATGTCATATACTCCAGCCATTGTCATGATCCAGACTTTCCCTTCAATGGGTCCTGGCAAAGTCCTAAGCATTAAATGGAGAGGAACAAGTCTGCCTATAATGGAAGTAAACTCTATGAGGTGAACAAAAACATTGACTTGTTTCCACTTAGAGAGGGCATCCCTGAGGGGTGCTGTGTGTCCATTCAGTGAGAATTGTTGTGATATAACAACACAAATTCTATTCCTCAGAAGCATAGGTATAAAAGTCCTCAAAAAATGCTCTCCCTTCTCTGTGTCCGGAGCAAAGAGACCAATTAGGGTCTATCCAAAATGGAGGAGTAGTTTGACAATTCCTGGGTGCTGGATCCCATCTTTGGGGAACATCGGATGGAAAAAAGGGAAATGACTTTTATCACTCAGAGCCCCAGAAACAACTTTATCACTGACCTCAAAGAAGCAACGAAGAACTCTGTTACATTTGGGGTCCCACCAATCCCCGATTTGTATCTTTTAATGAATCCAACTTTTTTTTCCTCATGCACATATCATTTCTTGCTGACTAATCTTTAGGCCATATCAAAATATAGGCTATAAAATATAGAACATTAACAAGTCACTATGTAAAAACAGAATTTAGAAAAATAAGTACAATAGAATAAGCACTTAGAATGAAAATGAAGATTTCAGCTGAATGAATTTCCTCCTAAGAAAAGCACTGCATTATATGCTGAATTGTTTTAATATTAGGATCTCAATAGGTTATTGGTCTAATATGCAGTCCAAGATGTTGATCCCCTCTTTCATATCAAATTGACATTCAAAATAATAGATGTATTACATCTTCTACAAATAAAATTGTGTTTCCTGTATGGAATTTGGAAGATTTAACAGGTAAGGAAAAGTGTGAACTTGTTCTATTGGCTCCTCATCGAATAGCCATTTATGACAATGCAGTCATTTTCCAAAGACCATAACTTTGACTTTCACTTATCCATAATCAGATAATTCTTATGGGAATAGGAGCCAAGTCCTCTTAACAGCATATGCAATGCAAATATCATATTGGCAACACCTTTCTTTGATGTTTTGATAGGTATCAGTCTTACTTCTCAATTTCATTGTACAAGGTGCAATGACAATAAAGTAAACTTCACTTCACTTGAGACTCTAGAAAGAGTTCAGAGAAGAGCAACCAAGATGATTAGGGGACTTGAGGCTAAAACATATGAAGAATGGTTGCAGGAAGTGGGTATGTCTAGTTTAAGGACAAGAAAGACTAGTAGCAGTCTTCCAATAGCTCATGAGTTGCCACAAAGAAGAGGGTGCAAACTAATCAAGGAGAAAAGCAACTTAGAACAGAGGAGAAATTTCCTGATAGAACAATTGATCAGTGGAAGTTGTGAATGCTCCAAAACTGGAAATTTTAAGGAAGATGTTGGATAACCATTTGTCTGGTGTAGGATTTCCTACCTAGGCAGGGGGTTGGACTATAAGACCTCCAAGTCCCTTCCAACTCTGTTATTCTGCTCTGCTCTGCTCTGCTCTGCTCTGCTCTGCTCTGCTCTGCTCTATTCTATTCTACTCTATTCTATTCTTTGTTTACTGTATCAAATGCTGTAAAGCATTTCTGCTTTTTATATTTGGGAACTACAATTGTCATCTTAAATCTAATTGGATACAGCAGGTATTATTATTTATATTTGTAAATGAACCTGTTAATGGAGGATCCCACCAGTTGGATATTTCTTGAATTGTTCAGCTGGTAGACAATCCTCTTTGGAGCAATATTGTTTTTCAAACCTTTTATTATGAATTTGATCATTAGCATTTTAGGGCAAAAATAGTTAAGATGTTGGATAATTTACACATATGCATGTACCCACACACGCACGCACACACACACACACACACACACTTTTCTGTTTTGATCCTTGCTCATTCCCTCCCACTGTTATATCAATCTCCAGTCATAAAACCTACAGTAGCCACAGTTAAAAGTAGTTTTTGAATGCTATAGAGAAGATATGACTGGATCTATTGTCAGACATGACCACTCCTCTCACTTTGCCACATAGGGAAACACAAACACAAACCTGAGCAATTTTGTAGGGGCCGGCTAATTGTGACATCTGGATAGAGACATCCCTGTCAGCTCCATCAACAAGAGCCAACAGGTTCTCACCTCGCAAGGATGGAAGGCTTAATCAAAATTGAGCCTGGTGAGATTTGAAGTGCCAAACTTCTGGTAGCAGTCATTCAGCAGAAATAGCCTGCAGTACAGTACCCCACTCACTGGAGAAGTAGGAGAAGAGGTCTCAGAGAAAGGGGTTGGTGATAATTGCAATGAGAAGGAACTTCTCCTCTTGGGACCCTGAATTTCTTCCGTGTAAGGAAGGGTAGCTGAAGAAAAGCATGTTTGTAAAAAAAAATCACATATACACCCCTTGAGTCACTCTTCTGTAGTGGTCTTAGTCCTTCCTGTTAGGACATGTCCGGAAAGTGGTGCTGGAGCAAGAGATTTCAACAGCATTTCTTAATCCCTAAGGGTGTTTGCAAATAGATTGGCCCAGTCTTTCTTAAGGGCCCCAAATATCTATTTCCAAAGACTTCTTGTAAGAAAAATTGTGGGCTACTTCCTGCCTTTAAGAACATGTTTTCTCCAGTTCTACTTTGGGAAAATATAATATTGCTCTACATGGGACCCTTCATGCCCTTGAAGAGTGTTTGAAGACTTCAGTTAGTCCAGAACACAGCCGTGCGAGCGATTGTGGGTGCACCCAGGTACACCCACGTCACACCTATCCTCCGCGAGCTGCACTGGCTACCCATTAGTCTCTGAATCCGCTTCAAGGTGCTGGTCACTACCTATAAAGCCCTACATGGCATCGGACCTGGGTACCTGAGAGACCGCCTCCTGCCGATTACCTCCCATAGACTGATTAGATCTCACAGGTTAGGTCTCCTCCGGATTCCATCCGCCAGCCAATGTCAGCTGGAGACTCCCTGGGGGAGAGCCTTCTCTGTTGCAGCTCCAGCCCTCTGGAATGATCTCCCTGTCAAGATCCGGACCCTTACTATCCTCCCGGCTTTCCGCAAAGCCACCAAGTCCTGGCTGCTCCAGCAGGCCAGGGGGCCTGTGAATCATCCAGCCCCACGGAAATTGTGAATGTTGTGGTTTTTGTTTTAAAAATGTTGTCTTTGTCTAGTTTTCCCCCTTCCCTTGTCTATTGTGAGCCGCCCAGAGTCCTTCGGGAGTGGGCGGCATACAAGACAAATAAATACAAATACAAATTCTGCCTCTTTTAATATAATCAAATATATTTCATTATTTTGGGAGGAGGGTAGGATTCTCACAAGACTAACATAGTTTATGGACTTTGGAATTGCATTTTAAGGGAATGCAGCTAATGGGGATTTGTGAAGCTTTGGTTTCCCTCCATATGTTTCCAGTTTCTGGGGGAAGCCAAGCAGGGCATTTGTCCCCAAAGCGGATCCAGCATTGCTGGGGAGGGGAAGGCGATGGGGGGGTGTCTCCCTGGGGGGACCTTCTGGGGCTCTGTGGAAGGGGCATCCTGGGGGTCCCTCGTAGCCCCTGAAGACCCTCCGGCCAGGCTCTCCTGGGCAGCCGCTGCTCCCACTTGCCTAAGTGCCATTTTGCAAAAAATGGGCCATTTTTGAGAGGTCTGCAGAGTGCAAAAACTTTTTTTTAATTTGCCTCTTCAAATCTTGGTGCATCTTATAGTCAGGTGCGTCTTATACTCCAAAAATATGGTATATTGATCAAAGTGCTCGCAATGAATTCAGAATGTTTCCTTATGGTGTCACCCACCTTCCTGAGTGGAGATGGTCCCCTCTGGACAAGGAACACAGTCATAGTAGCAAACTGGGTCTCCTTCTCGAGCCTTCCTGACAAATCCAAGTTTACATTTTTCCACACATTTGGACTGAGGCAGAGACTGAGAAGAGAAAGAAGAAATGCCAAAGAAAATAAGTTAGAGTCACCATCCATGTAAGATGAAGGTAGATATTAATATTAGCCATGGAGCCTCTGGGCTTCACTTAGGCAAATATGAAATCTCTGACTACTTCCAAATGGTTGCAGGAGATAAATTGGAGGCAGATACCTCATTTAGTTTCTTCTTTTTTCTTCGGCATATCAGATTGCAAAAAAGTACCTTTCTACTTAATAAAGTCTGTGGAGAAGAAATGGAGAATATATTCAATTATTAAGTGACATCCAGTGTTTTCCTTATAGTGGAATTAACATACATTCTTCTATTATTCATGTATGCATGATTTTAAAATAAGTGGATAACTTCTTTTAAATTTTTGACTAAACTTTATTGAAAAAAGTTAATAAATTTCGATTCAATTTTTGAGCTTTATAAAGATTAACTGATTAATTAAATGATTGATGTATTAAATATTCCATTTATGATCTTTTTAAAGATTAACTAATTATTTGAAGGATTGATGCATCTTTTATACATCAAATTTAGCAGACAAAGTTCAAAAGAAATCCAATCATTTATTAGGATGGACATTCTGGCGTCAACTCCTGTGGAGCCAAAACTGCTTTCCCTTAATTGCATTTGAACTTTGCCCCTGTATCCTCTCCCTTCTGTCCTGCGTCATAATTCATATTCTCCAACTAGGCTGTAGACATGAGATCTGGCTCCGGCCGAAGGCATACATGGAATTTTCCCTTCCATGCCAGCCTGATAATAGTCATGGCAACACTTTAGAAGTTGACACCCGAGATTGACCATCGTGTCGCCGTGATACCAGCTTCCAGTCTCCCCAAGTGCTACATTATTTTTATAAGACCTGATCTGAATACAAAAGAACATTTGATATCAAAGTGAAATAAATTTAACTTTTGGTATGTCTTTCCCCAAAAGTTTATGATTATTATTTTACATTAATCTTCCTTAAAAGTGTGTTTTCCAAGTGCAGGCTATCAGTGACTGACCAGCAGGGAGATAAATAGTTGTGTGCCACACCTATTAGTTTTCACCCTTGCCTTTTATTGCCAGAGCTAGGGCGGGGCTTCACTAGCAGTGGTGGCGCTTCTGTCTTGAGGACCGGCCCTTAGATTCTTGCTGCTCTCCTTTTCTCTGCCTTCTGAGCATCCATGTGTCAGGCACTGGACCCAGCTATTCTCCAGACCTGGGGGCTGTTGGCTCTCCTTCTGAAGACTGATGGATGGCCCAGCCACCACCTCTATCAGCTCCATTCCCTCTTTCCCCTCAGAGCTCTCAGATTGCAGATGCTTGCCCTGACTCCCACCAGCTCCTCATCTGAAGGGCTGGAAGGGCTGGAAGCCAACAGGTCACAACAGGACTCCTCCAAAAACAATTATTCCCTTTCCCCTCAATCCTATTTCTACAAGACTAATTAGTCACTCTTTCAACTTATTATCATGCCATGTCAATGATCTCACCCACTCTATGTTATGCATAGCTGAGCTTTTCCAATGAGCTAAAGAGACACAGAGGCCTTGACATAAGTCTTGATCAGTTGCTGCCTAAGAACATCAACCTGTGCTCTGTTCCTGACATTTCTCCATAAGCAGAGTAAGATGATAATTTACTAAAGGGGGCAGGCAAAGCAGACATATGATAGAAACTGAGAAATGCTCAGAGTTTTTGGAATCATGTGTGAGTGGACTGGCCTTAATTCCTCCAGCAGAGGGGTGACTTATCCATTTCTGTAGATGGACACTGGTCAAAATAATGTGATTTTAAGATAGGCATTGTTGCAAAAAGGATCCAACCACTGAGATGACCTTCTAGCTTGCAATGGTTCTACTCCATCCCACTCCAAAGAACATTTGGTAAATTGGACATAGTAGAAGCATCCCTAGCAATGATTGGACAGTATATGTAAGAATAACAACATCTGCTACAAACTGGAAGTCCATGAAGTTAGCTCCAGAATCAAACATAGTTGGGCTTTTCAGAATAGGTTTCCCTGGTATCTGCAATGGCACTGAAACCTCTCGGTGTTTTCATGGAGTGGGAGATGATCTTTGGGCTTTGTTTGCTGGTTCTTGCCCTCAGTTTAGTGGCCCACCTAAAAAATCATTTCCCAAAAGGATTTCTTGGCAAGGTAGTTTGCTGCCATATGTCCCTGAATACAAGCCCTCAATACAAGCAAAGCCCCCTATCTGCTTTAGTGTCTTATCAGCATTTTCAAGCCTTCCTGAACTTCTGGTAGGCCCATTTTTCATCCTTCCGGAGCCTCTGTGCATGCCCTGAACTTACCTGCATCCCAAATGGACCACGTGGGACTCATGGGAGAGGCAGTCAGGGCCAGCTAGTTGTGGGATTTGGGGGTTCCCTGAGCTGTACAGAATCTTAGCTAGAGGTTCTCCCGAACCCCTGCAAACCCCCAGCAGCCAATCCCTGCTAACACCCAATCTGCCTGGGTTCCTCAATGGAAGGCTGATATGTTGCCAGCATGACAACAGATTTGGTACTATGGACTCTTTAGGTGCCAATCTATTTTCAACTGAATTAATTCTTGCACTGTTCCCGGACGTTCAGTTTCTGCTGACTTGTGAAAAAATCTCATCAGCCAACCTTTCTTAAAATTGGTCATTCAGAGCAACTTCATTCTGAAAAGTGCATTTTTGAAGGAGGACCATGGAAAGGAGTCATGGAAAGTTGATGCAAGGCTCAAGAGCAGGGTCAGCGTTGTCAGCCAGTCAAAGTTGTCTAAGGTTCAAGAGTGAAATTCATTGACACAGGGATCACACCTGGGCTAAATATTCTTTCCATCAAAGAGAAAAGAAGGAATTCAGTCTTATATATAGACTGTCACTCCTTGGAATGTTGCTGAAACCATTGTTACTTATTGGAATATTGACTCAGTCGCTAGGCAACTAACTTAACAGAACCTCCCTTCTACTCCCCTTTCTCTTGGGCTATGACAAGCCAACACTTAGTTAAAATATTCATGACTGGGAGAGGCATGGGAACAAGGTCAGCCAATGAATAGGCATAGCAACTAAGCCAGACAATGGGAGTTTAAACAGATCTGAGTCTGTGCAGAGAATTGAAACAGAAACTTAAGCTTGGAGTCTGGGCATTGCTTAGCTGAGAACAGAAACTTGAGCAGTCTGCTGCTCTGAGAAGTAAATTAGCAGTCTGTCTGGGCTTGTCTCCTGAAATGAAGCTGTTTGGGTTTGCCTGTAACTTTTCAGCCTGTGTTTACTAGGAAGAACCACCTGTTGGTATTGTACGTTCATGTCAGCCTCTGCTTTGGTGTTTGCTTTTCGGCTGCCATTGAAATGGGGAGGGAGTGCATGGTATTTGGGATGGGAATCATTCTGTGCTGGAGGACTGTTTATTGGGGGTTGTTCTCACCATCTCTTTGCTCATGTGGAAGTAGGGGAGTTTCCCGTTGAGGCCAACTGTCCAGCATTCCAACCTGATGATGATTTTTGAAGATGTCTCCCACCTGACAGTAGGGTGAATTATGATTGGACTATGGACTGGGGTACCAAGGGGAGGGGAATGAATCATGTATTGATATTTATTGCTTTCGCACTCTTTTATTCAGATTCAGCTTTGCTTTGCTTTTCCTCATTTATAATCAATAAAAGTACACTTAATTCTGAAACATGGAGTTGAGTGGTTTCTTTCTTGATTATTAAATGAAGGGGCAGTGAAAGTTTATTCCTCTATTCTTATGTATATAAAGAAGTTAATGAATCCAGCTGAATCAGTTATCTCTGTGTGCTTTCTGGATTTGAATTTATGCAACAACCTCTGACACACTTCAAGAGTAAAAGGAAAAAAAAAAGTAGGGGACAAAGGGAAACTTTGCCTTGTCCCTTTCTGAATATTATGTAATTTAGTTAGATATATCATTAACCATAATTTGAAGTCTGAGGTGTACTGTATATATTGGCTTAATTCCTTGAATTAAACTCTTGTGAAAGTCACTATCGTGGATAAACTCTTAAAACTATTTTTTATCTCTCAACCAAAGTTAATGTAAACAATTTATAATGACTGAAATCTGTTATATAAATTAAACGAAGGATGAATGCATGATACTCCTGGAGAGAATCCACCTAATACTGGAAAGATCTCTAATTTCTTTAGGCCATCTGAGATCAATCAAGATCTCCAAGTTTTCTCAACCTTTACCTGGCGTTAGGGTTCCAAGTGATACACCCATAGCAAACAGAACTCTGAAGCAGATAGATTTTTCAAGGAACAATTTATTTGGATATATCATATTGGCACAGATTGGTGAAAACCAACTCTAAAGGTCCCCACAGTTTTCACCTAATTAAAAGTAAAAGATTTCCCGCTTTTCCCAAACAGTCAGTCACATGGTCCAATCAAGGTGCTGTCTGGTTGCTTGGTAACTTCATTCCTCCTCTCTCCTCTGTTTAGAGAGGAGCTTGGATCATCTTCTCAGTATCTAATGATACAAACTATTAAGTCTTAAAATTCCTCTGTCTCAAATTTCTACATTTCTTCTGGTTGCAAGATGCTCCTTTGTATTCAGGGCTGGTCTCAGGATGATAATATAGCACTTGGGGATGAAGATACAACCCAGCAGCCCAGCACTAGAGGACAAGATGGAGAAGACCTGAACAGCCACCATATATTTCCCTTTGGTGCTCAGGTAGGTGGGGACAAAAGACACCCAGACACTGCAGAAGACCAGCATGCTGAAGGTGATCAACTTGGCTTCATTGAAGGCCCCAGGGAGATTCCTCGCCAGGAAAGCCAATGTGAAACAAATGGCAGCCAAGATACCCATGTAGCTGAGGGTGATATAGAACATGACAACAGCCCCTTCATTACATTGCAGAATGATCTCTCCAGACTGGGAGTGGAGGTCAGAGTCGGGAAATGGGGGAGAAAATCCCAGCCAGAAGGAGCAGATGATAATTTGGACAGCAGAGCAAGAAAGGATGATGGAGTTGGCCAAGCTTTTCCGCATCAATTTCTTCACTTGGTTTCCTGGTTTTGTTGCTAGGAAAGCCAACACCACTGTGATGGTTTTGGCCAAGAGAGAAGAAATGGCAATTGAGAAGACAGTGCTGAACACTGCTTGACGGAGAAGACAGGTGGCTTTCCTTGGTTGACCAATGAAGAGAAAAGGAGACAAGAAGCAAAGCAGGAGGGAGACCAGAAGAATGTAAGAAATGTTCCGGTTGTTGGCTTTGACAATGGGTGTTTCTCGGTATTTAATGAATATAATTAAAATAACGGCTGTGGTTAAGAACAACAAGAGGGCAAAAGATACTAGGATGATGCCCAGATTTTCTTCATAAGACAGGAAAATTATAATTTTGGGGATACATTGGACTCGCTCCTCATTTGGATATTGATCAGATGGACACTTGGTGCATTTTTCGGTATCTGAGAATAGCAAAAGATTTATTTTTTTAATAATCCCTCCATTCACATCTTAAGAAGTAGCTTCTTGGAACAACATCTGGTACCAGAAACATTTCCCCAAATTCACATTTTAATATCTCATAAGAAGATAATTAGTAATACCATTTTCCAATATATAAATTTATAGCTAAGATATATGGAATTTGGGCAAATCTTAGGAACTGAAATATTTCATGTTTAATGTGCAGAACCTCCATAGGAAACTACAGGATTAGATCTTAAGAATGAATCAGTTAATCTTTCTAGATACACTTCCTGAATCCTGCAGGATGACCACTCTTAATATATTGATATCAGAAGATAGCAATAGCACTTACATACTGCTTCACATTGCTTTACAGCCCTATCTAAGCAGTTTACAGAGTCAGCATATTGCCCCCAACAAACTGGGTCCTCATTTTACCCACCTCAGAAGGATGGAAGGCTGAATCAACCTTGAGACTTGTGAGAATCGATGTTCCAAATTGCCGGTGGCTGGAAGTCAGCAGAAGTAGTCTGCAGTACTGCATTTTAACCACTGCACCACTGAGGCTCCAATATATCTATCTTGTAAAACCTAACAACTTAGCAGAGAAAGCTACTCCTGCAAATAATCTGGAATGGCTAATGGAGGCATTGGTAATATGGATGGAATGAGGTAGTGGTGAAATTCATTTTTTTTAAAATACTGGTTCTGTGGGCATTGCTTGGTGGGTGTGGCAGGGGAAGGATACTGCAAAATCCCCATTCCCTGCCCCCTCCGGGGTGAAGGATATTGCAAAATTTCCATTCCTACCCCACTCTGGGGCCATCCAGAGGGGCATATACAGTTCTCCGAACTTCTCAAAATTTCCGCAACTGGTTCTCCAGAACCTGTGAGAACCTGCTAAATTTCACCCCCAGAATGAGGGCTCCCCATAACTTAATTCAACACCAAATTGTGGATCAGTGGTACATTCCCATTGAACCCAAAATGAATATATTGCAATAATCCTTCCAATAATCATCCTAAAATAATTTATCAAGTTTTGAAAATATCTGATGTTCCTAGATGTCAAAATATAGAAAGAAACTATAACTGCATGAGAAACCACTCTCAGTGTGTAGTACTTAAAATTCCAATATTCAAGGGGCTGCCACAAAAAAGATGGGGTCAACCTATTTTCTAATAGGTTGGAAAAGCAAGGCAAGAAACGATAGTTGGAAACTACTCAAGGAAAGAAATAACGTAGAACTAAGAAGAAATTTCCTAACAGTGAGATCAATTAACTAGTGGAATGGCTTCCCTTCAGACATTGTGGGTACTCCATCACTGGAGACCTTTAAAAAGAGATTGGATAGCCACTTGTCTGGAATGGTATAGGGCCATGATGGCAAACCTATCACACATGCACGCTCACATTTTTGGCACCGAACATCAAAAAGATTGCCCATCACTTGGATATGGTCCCCTATTTGAGCAGGAGGTTGGACTAGAAGACCTCCAAATTCCTTCCAACTCTGTTATTTTGTTCTGTTCATCAGATAAACACAAATGTAAAAACTTCCAATAGCAAAGCTTGTTCAATCTCCCAAACCCTACTATCTTTAACTAGGTCATAGTAGTTAGAAGATGAACAAGAAAACAGTTGAACTTCAATCTGTCTTTTAACCAGCACTTTCATGAAAATGCTGCAGAAGAATCCAGTTGCACAAGGCTTGCCCTTTTATTTGATGTGACCTACCTTCCTGAGTGGAGATAGTCCCCTCTGGACAAGGAACACAATCATAGCAGCAAATTGGCTCCCCTTCTCGCTTCTGCTTGAGAAATCCAGGCTGACAATTTTCCACACACTGGGACAGAGGCAGAGACTAACCAGAAAAAACAAGGAATGCCGAAGAATATGTGTTAGAACTCACCATCCATAGAAAATAAAGGTAAAAATGAATATTAGCCAAATACTCTCTGTTCTGAAGTCTCTAATTATTTCTAAATAGTTGCAGGAAATATAACGACTGACAGGTTCTTCATTTAGTTCATCCCTTTTGCTTTTCAAATATCTCATTGAAAAAAGGACTTTTCTACGTAATAAAGTTAAGAGGGATGGAATTAAGAAGAGATTAAAGCATTAAGTGACAACCAGTGTCCCCCCTCATTGCAGTATTAAAATTTATTCCTCCATTCTTCATATATCCGTGGTGGGATTCAAATTTTTTTAATGACTGGTTCAGTGGGCATGGCTTGGGGACCATGGTTTGGTGGGCGTGGCAGGAGAAGGTTGCTGCAAAATCCCCATTTCCTCCCGATCAGCTGGGACTGGGGAGGCAGAGAATAGATGGGGGTGGGGCCAGTCACTTCCGCTACTGGTTCTCCAGAACAGCTCAGAACCTGCTGAATACCACTTCTGTCATATATCCATTTAATTTGTGTTAAATTTGGTAGAATCAAATTTATGTTAAAATATTTACTACAGTTTTATTTTATTAGATTTATGAAAGTAGAATCAAACTGTGATGAAGAAAGAAGCTTATTACTGTGCAAAGGTTTCTTTAAGGCTACTTAAAAATTGTAAAGCTGTTCCCCTTTAGAAGCAGTCTAAAATATTCTCCAGGTTAAGATACTAGGAAGAGGTTCTTACAATTAGAGGTGTCAACCTTAAAACAGAGGGTCGTTGTTTATTCGCATATTTTAATTTATATGACTGCCCTCTTAGTTATATGAGACTGAAACCAAGTGCCTCGTGTCTAAAGTATAGTTAGATGACATAGAGATAAGATCATGAGAACATGTCCCTCAAAATATCTAGTATCCTTTGCCGCAGGAGATGAACATGAATATGAGCCCTTTGCTGGAAAAAGTTATTTCTAAGAGCCAGCTAGGTATCCAAGACAAGGTCCTTTGTTGAAGAACTACAATGAGGTGAGGCCAACTGGCATGGAAGGATAGACTCACATTTATTATCTCTTGCTCACGCTTGCCGGTTCCCAGGACAATCTAGAGCCAGCAGGTAACGAGTGACGGTTGTTGGCTGCCATTCGGATTGGATTGCGCCCACCCCTCCTGGCAGAGGCTTCACTTGACTGAAGCGGGGAAGCTCATTAACCGACCGCTTTTGGGGGGGGGTTCCAGCTGGCTTTCAGTGCACAGTGGTATGGGGCACCGGGTGGAGAAGGCGCCATTTTCCCTGTTCCTTTGGTGTTGGCAGGGGAATCTTTGGGAGGGAGGAGGAATCGCGGCTGCAGAAAGAGATAATGCCCTTATGCACTGAGGCGAGAGGGGAAAATTTTAGTGGGTGTGAGATCATGCTTTTTGCAAGATGGAGGGTGATGGTCTGAAGCCCCCAGTAAAGTAGTAAACAATAAACACCCCCTGCCCCCTCCCTCCTTAGCAATGAATTAAGAACATTTATCTTGAGTTTTCACATTTCAGTAAAACGGTAAAAAAAAATGGGTATTTGCAACGGCTCCTTTAAGAGGTTAATGCATGCAATTATTGTGAACTTTCCAGTTGAAACATTTTTAGGAGAGGGGGAGGGAAAGTTATCTTTTTTGTTCCTGCTGTGATTTGGGGAATGTCTCCCCCAGTATGGAATACTCAGTTTTTGTGCACAACATGCAAAATACAAATTACTATCAATTACTTAAATGTCTTTAAAAAGCATAATCACCGTATTTATTTGCCAACTGCAAATAGTTGCAAGATGTACCGAGTATCAAGAAAAATACTGAAATTCGGAGATACAAGCAGCAATAATAGCTTTAGAATAATTGGTCATCCTCTGCTGAAGCTAGCAGATATAAATATGAACTATTATTCATAAATACTAGGAAAATGTCCCTTCATGAAAAATTACTTTTTCAGTCAACTCTGCCTGGCATTAGTTGCGGGAACAGAAATATTAGCTGGCCAATTCTAAAAAAGAGCACCACAAAGAATTTAAAAGATTTTTAAGAGAGCTGGGTTTTTCATTTATATTATATGTATGAACAGAATTAACACAAATTGCAGATACCAATCAAAAATAAAGAAAAAAGGATGAAATAATGCTCATTTAAAAAACTCAATGAAAATAAAAGCAATATACCAAGAAGGTGGCATATTGGTTGTGATTTGATCTCTTCGGGGGATCCCGGGGATCCCCTATACAAGTATTTTAATATTGCAGACTTGCAGTGATACTGATATTATATACTGATAAGTGATACTGATATTATATAACATTTTTAAATTAAGTGGGTCCCTTGAATAAACATAACTTTGAGTTTCAAATAATACTAATTTCATTGTTGTCTTGGGTGACATCTATGAAAAAAATTCAGGTGCTCAGGCATGAAAATGTGCCGCTCAAACACTATACTTTTCCGCTCACACTGAAAAAAAAAATAGAGGGAACATTGACCACAATCATCAGCACTCATCAGTTTCATAGAAATACAGGTAGTCCTCAACTCACATCCACAATTGAGCCCTACATTTATGTTGCTAATTGAGAAATTTGCTAAGTGAGTTTTTCCCCATTTTACAACTCTCACATTTGTTAAGTTTTTCAGTGCTGCTGTAACTTTGAATCACCACGAAATGAACTGTTGTAAGTTCATTGACTAGCTGTACCAGATTGCACAGGGTGCACAAAAACCATGATCTGTGTCCCAAAAAATTGTCACCCAACATAGCAATAGCAATAGCAATAGCAGTTAGACTTATATACCGCTTCATAGGGCTTTCAGCCCTTTCTAAGCGGTTTACAGAGTCAGCATATTGCCCCCACAGTCTGGGTCTTCATTTCACCCACCTCGGAAAGATGGAAAGCTGAGTCAACCTTGAGCCGGTGAGATTAGAACCGCTGAACTGCAGATAACAGTCAGCTGAAGTGGCCTGCAGTACTGCACCCTAACCACTGCGCCACCTCGGCTCTTATGTTGGACAGTGCAGAATCAGCTTAAAACAATATTCCATATTTTAGCATGGAAAGGACACCTGCTTTCCAAGCAGTCTAAAAAAAAGAAACACATGTGAGATTTCTACTCCCCATGTTCAATTCTCAGTGAAGGTCAACTACCTTGTGGATTAGGCTAATCCAAGTTGAAATGGGTGCTCAGGCTTTGGATAGATAGAGAATGGACACCAATATTTCTCCCACCTTGTTGAGTGTGTTTAGCAATGACAGAGTATCTTTATTGACTGTAAATCTCTGCCTTTCAAAACTTCCCAGTTGCTCATCAAGAGGATCGAACCAAGGAATAAACACCCAATTTATGACATTCAGATCTGCTGTTATATCTCCATTTTGGTCCACGTACAATTTCCGATGGGAAATATTGCAAAACTCATTCTGCTCCAGAAATGGGTGGAACTAGAACAGAAACATCCAGGAATTTTAAAAGCAGAAAACTTAGGGGTTTTTTTAAAAAAAATCTCAGGTGGTATTTTCACTTTTGAAACTTTCATCTACAGTTGTCAAAGTTGCAGTTATAGTAAGCTGGAAGAACAAGTGTTGCCACTTTCTTCAAAAGTGAAAAAGGTTCAGATAAAATGGAGTTCTCAAGAAGAAAATTGCCAGGCTAATCTTCTCCCAAGTAGATCAGATGGGAAATAGGACCACATAAGCTAATTCTATATTAATGTAAGCGTACATTAAGAGTACTTATAGTCTTATAGTACAAATCTCTTACCAACATATTTGTATTTTTCTCATACCATTTCTTAAAGGTTTAAAAAATGGTTTGGGGAAAAATCTGAATGGAATGTAAGAGAGAGACTCGTGCAAAGTTCTACACTCGGAAGAAATAAAAGGAGATGTAAGAAAAGTTGGATGAGGGATGCCAAACATGGTAAGAATACTTGTGAGAATAAACTCAAAATAGTAGTTGATTGCAAGATGAATTGGGTCAGCAGTTGATGCACATGGAAAGAAGGAAATACACCCATAAAAAATCTCAGGCAAATGAATGAAAGAGACCCCTAGTCAAGTACTAGGTCCTTCAAAGTGATGTATATAAAATTCTACAATACCCATAATATCCTATGTGCAGAAATTCATTTAAAAATGTATACATTGTTTTAAAATGAGCAGTTTTAACATCAATATATGTCATAGTTCCCTCTGTTTTGAACTTTCTTTTTTTCTTTTCCTTTCTTTCTTCCTTCCTTTTTCTCTCTCCTTCCTCCCTCCTGCCCTTTTTTCTTTCCTTCCTTCCTTCCTTCCTTCCTTCCTTCCTCCCTCCCTCCTTTCTTTCTTTCTTTCTTTCTTTCCTCTCTCTCCTTCCTTCCTTCCTTTCTTTCTTCCATCTTTCTTTCTGTATCTTTCATTCCTTCCTTCCTTTATCAGATTTGTTTGCCACACATCTTGCTTCGAGGTAACTCTGGCCATTATACATTAAAGCCAATAAAAGATAAATAATAAATGTTTCTAATCACGATAAAAATACAATTAAAAGGATGAGGAGGAAGGGAGCAAGGTGTGTGGTGGGAGGGCTAGGATCTGCTCTTAAGCTATCAACCACTTCTAATGTGACACATCTGCATAAAGGCTGCAAACCCTGTGGCAAAACCAGGTCCTCAGGCCATTAGAATATGTCTAAAGAGTGGGTGCTGATTTCATCTCAGTGGAAGCAGGAGCCATGGCAGAAAATGACCTTTCCCTGGACCCCACCAGCCAAAATCCCAAGACTGATGGGCCCACATGATACCCCTTCTGATGGCATGGGTGAGCTGGGCCAGTCCCATTAGGGTGAGAGGATTCTTTGGACAGCCAGGACCATGCTATATAGAGCTTTAAAAATGATAACTAACAGCCTGAATTTTCTCCAGAAGCAAACCAGTAGCCAGTGCAGCTTGTAGAGTGGGGATGTAACTAGGGCCATACTAGGTACACCAAGAACTGCCTGCCCTGCTGCTTTCTGAAGTGGGAATGCTCTTTAAGCCCCATGTTTAGAGTGCCTTGCAGTAGCCTAAGCAAGACTAGGGCTTGAGTGACTGAGCACAGGGATTCTTGATCCAGAAAAGTGTGCAACTGATACCCAACACAAAGTTGTGCACAGTCAATCATAACTGTGACTGCCACCTGCTCTTTGAATAGGAGTTGAGAACCCCAAAGTTGTGGACGAGGCCTTTCAGGGGTAGTGCAACCCCATCTAGAACTAAAGATGTTAAATTTCCAGATCCTGAAGATCCATGCAGCAGAAGCCATTTGCTCTCGCCAGAGTTCAGCCAAAACCTCTTGTCCCCCATTCCCACAATATTATTCCCTGCATGATTAAATCAGCCAAACTGCTTCTTGTAGCAGAAAGAGGTTGAGAAGGTTCCTCTCCCTCTCCTTAGTTGTTTCATGGATCCTGGTAGGGACTCCATACCTGCCATGGCTGCAGCCTTGGAGTCCACAAACTCTCTTCACCCTTCTTGCTTCTCCTCCTGGATCTGGAAGAATATGCAGCTTTCAAGGCATAAGCCAACGTCTTAATAACACTGTGCAAATGGAGGTGAAATGGGACCCATATCTTCCTCCATTCCTCTTCAGGCTCCAAAGGGGCTTTCTGGATGCATCTTTTCCGACCTTTCACAGAAGAAATGTGCTTTGAAAAAGAACAATGGAAATACCGCTCTTCCAATTGCACATGGAGTTTGGTTTCAACATCATCATCTTTGGCCCTTGTTTTCTCCTGAAAAGCAAAGCTCCAAATACTATGGACATATTTGTAAAGGCTCTCCCTTCCCAATACCAAATGATCAATGCTTTCTAATATCCAGACTTTCCCTTCAACAGGTCCTGGAACACCTTCAAATGTTAACTGCAAAGTATGAATTCTGTCCCAAACGTTAACAGTTTCTATGTAGTTCACAAAGACGTTGACTTGTCTCCAGTTAGAGATGGCATCCTTGATGGGTGTTGTATGTCCAGTTGCTGAGAATCGTCGTGATATAACAACACAAATTCCGTTCCTGACAAGCATAGGAGTAAAAGTCCTCATGAAATGCTCTCCCTCCTCTGTGTCTGAAGTGAAGAGCCCAATCAAGGTCCATCTGAAGTGGAGGAGCAGTTGGACAATTCCTGGGTACTGGATCCCTTTTTGGGGAAGAATCCGGTGGAAAAAAGGGAACTCAATTTTATCATTCAGAGCCTCTGAAACAATTTCATCACTGATCTGAAAAAGCAATGAAGAATATGATGATACAAGATATAACGTACAGAACATTAACAAGACAGTACATAGAAATAAATAAACGTTAAAAAGAATAAGAATAAAGAATGCAAATCATATTTCTGTTACGCTCCACCAGTTTACCACAATAAGAGCCACTTATGCACATTTCAACTGATCTTTATTATCCAAATAAATTCTCTATTTTTTAAAATTCTGACAGGATATATACATGTCTACACACACAAACACACAAACACACACACACACACACACACACACACAGAGTATATGGATGTGGTGGCTCAGTGTCTAAAGTGCTGAGCTTGTTGATCAGAAGATTGGCAGTTCAGCAGTTCAAATCCCTAGTGCCATGTAATGTAGTGAGCTCCCCTTACTTGTCCCAGTCTTCAGACAGTGCTGGATCTTTGGCTTTGAATTGGAGATGAGTACTGCCCCCTAGAGTCGAGAACAACTAGCACTTTTGTGCAAGGGGTATCTTTACATACATACACACACGTACACATACATACATTCTCTCTCTCCCCCCCTCTCTCCCTCCCTCCCTCCCTCCCCCACTCTCTCTCTTTGTGTGTGTGTGCATGTTTGTGTGTGTAATGGATTTATCACTCATATACCATAGTCTCACTCACTTTGCTAGATACAGAAACAGCCAAACCAACCTGTGGGACTTTGTAGGGGCCTATTAATGTTGACATCTGAATGGAAGTTTCCCTCTTAGCTCCATCAACAACAGCCAAAAGGTTTTCCTTCCTTCCACAGCTGTAGTTGGGAACATTGGCTTGTCCGGTAGAGAGTATGTCCAGCAAGGCTTCTGAAGTGCCAAGGGTGTTGGCATAGTTGTCATGGATGTTGTAGCCAAGAGTGAGATTTCCCAGAAAATGGGGAGACTTGTTGACCATTTGAATGGCAAAAATCAGGGTTAGTTGTTTAAAATAATTTGTCTTCCTGTAAAAAAAAATCATGTTATTACCATCAGCAGCGATAGAAACATCAAAATTATTTTTTTCAATTTAATAAACTTTGCGTCCACAAAGTGTACTAGGTTGTAAGCCAATATAGATTCAAATCCAAAAGCAAATGATAGCTAACGATCAGCAGGCAATTTTTATGAGCATTGGGAAGTTGGGATGGAGGTAGTCCTCCACCACAGTTAAAATCACAAATACACCATGATTTGTAGAAGTCCTAATTTTCATCTGCTCTGTAACTTGTATTCAAAACTCAATCATTAAAGTATAATCGTATAAGCCTAACTATATAAACACCACTATTAAAAGAAGAGAATGTTCCATAAGTGACCTAGAAAAGCAATTGGGAAAAGAAGTTATTCTTCTAAGGCACTGAATATCAATGTGTTTAAATATGGAAATGTGTCGAACAGAGGCATCTACAACCCTTTCAATCACTGCTTTAAACCAAACTCAGGGTTTTATTTGCCATAAGATTGGATTTGAGTCAAAACAGGAAAGCAAATGAACTGCCAATGGTGGGAATGCAACTCCATCACATTGAATAACTTACGAGCGAGATGGACTAGAAGGAGCCATGTTGAAAGGCAACATTCTAGGTGATGATGTTGTTTCAGTGGTGACTATGCCAATGAAATGGTCTCCTGGTGTGTAATAGTTCCATGGTTTTTCCCCATCCTGTTTCTCAAAATTCAGTGGACATTTCATTCTAAGCTTCACAGAAACTGCCTGAGACACAAGAAACATTAGAAACAGAAGATCCATAATTTCAAGGACTAAATCAATCCCTTTTCTATTTCTAAATGAGAACAAGAACAATTCAAAGCACTCTCGCTTTCCTGATTCTGCAGAAACAAACCAAGCTTCACCTGGAAAGGAGAGAAATGTACATTCAAGAGCACGTCCTCTGCTTGTCCCAAAACTTGCATAGCACAGACTGTGATCTGTGGCATTTATCCTTTTCTGAGGCAAGATTCCTTTCTCATTGTTTCAGGCTGATGTTAATAACAAAGGCAGTCACTGTGACAGAAGATGTCTCAAAGACCAGGATGGTGATCATTACAGTGAAAAACAAATTTTCCTCTAGGGATCCTTCCCAAGGGCAGAATAGCAAGTAAGTGAAAAGTCACAAATGCACCCCTGAGGTTGTTCAGGTTCATGTCCAGAAAGGGATGCTGGAGGAAAATAGCTCAACACCCAGGTAATTCACTTTTTTTTTTTTTGTAAACAGAACTTTTTTATTTTTCTTTAAAAAATAAACACAAATATGTCATCATTTGTCAATCATTAAGACATTGAAGTACAATTTTTTTTTGTTGTGTGTGCCCCTCCCTCCCTCCACCCCCCACCCCCCCTCCTCCTTCCCCCCCCCGACTTCCCAGAACCCGTACACGGTATGGATTTTTAACTAACACAGTCTAAAATCTGTTGAGAAACAAGAAATAAAGAAATTAATGACATTCTAGATTGACCTTAGCTTCTTCTTACTGAACTGACTTTTAACAGTTTAAATCATTTCTGATCTTAAGCATAGGCTAACTGGAATTTCTTAGTCCCGTATTTATTTTGTATATAGTCAATCCATTTTTTCCAGTCTCGTTTATATATCTCATTTGAATGATCTTTGAGATATGCCGATATTTTAGCCATCTCGGCTAAGTTTGTTACTTTCAATGTCCATTCTTGGATTGTAGGCAAGTCTTCCTTCTTCCAATATTGCGCCACCAACAGTCTTGCTGCAGTTATCAGGTGCAGAATCAAATTGGTATCTACCACTGTAAAGTCAGTACATATACCTAGTAAAAATAACTGAGGAATAAACTTTATCCTTCTTTTAAAAACATTTTGCATGACCCACCATATTTTTATCCAAAATGCCTTAACCTTTTGGCAGGTCCATCATATATGATAATATGTAGCATCGAGAGAACCACACCTCCAACATTTAGGCTGTACATTCGGATACATAGAAGCCAACTTTTTAGGATCTAAATGCCATCTATAGAACATCTTGTAAAAATTTTCTCTCAGATTTTGAGCTTGTGTAAATTTCACATTTCTTACCCAGATTCTTTCCCATGTATCCAACATTATTGGTTCCTCAATATTTTGAGCCCATTTTATCATACAATCTTTAACTAATTCTGTTTCCGAATCCATCTGTATTAATACATTATATATCCTCTTTATATGCATTAAGCTTTGATCTCTTATTTGTTTAAACAGATTATCCTCAACTTGGATAAAACCAATTTTTTGATCTATTTTCCACCTAGCCTGTAATTGCCCATACTGGAACCATGTTTGAACTACCTTCTCCTCTTTTAATACCTCTAAAGATTTTAATTGTAATACCCCCCTTTCCGAGGTAAGAAGCTGTCTGTAAGTAATTCTGTCCTGTTTTTGTGCTGTATTCATATTTTCAATTGCGTGTCTAGGAATTGCCCACATGGGTATCTTGTCATTTAATTTATATTGGTATTTCTTCCAAACCCGCAATAAAGCATTTCTTAAAATATGACTTTTAAAATTTTTATCCAATTTTTTGTTGAATAACAGGTAAGCATGCCAGCCAAATACCAGATCGTGTCCCTCAATATTCAATATTCTATCATTGGTTAAATGAGTCCAATCACTAATTACAGATAATGCCACTGCATCATAATATAGTTTTAAATTAGGTAGTTTCAATCCTCCTCTCTCACGTACATCTTGCATTATTTTCATCTTTACCCTCGGCTTCTTTCCTGCCCACACAAATTTATTGATACCCTTCTGCCATTCTAAAAGGTTCGTATCTTTTTTAAGTATAGGTAACATTTGGAAAAGAAATAAAAATTTTGGTAAAATGTTCATTTTCACTGCCGCTATCCTACCCAGCAAAGATAAGTGCAATTTCTCCCATTTTTTCATCTCTGTCTGTATGCTATGCCAAAGTGGTTCATAATTATGCTTATATAATTTCCCATTTGAAGTTAAAATGTTAACTCCAAGATATTTGACTTTTTTAACTACCTCACATCCTAGCATCACTCCTAATTCTTCCTTTTGTTTAATATTCATATTTATAGCTAATATTTTGGTTTTTCCTAAGTTTATTTTAAAGCCCGACACTTGACCATATTGATTAATCGTATTCATTAAAACCATACTGGATTCCTGCGGTTGTTCCAATATTATGACCAAATCATCCGCAAAAGCGCGGACTCTATATTCTTGCTGCCTAATCTTGATCCCTTTTAAACCATCCAAGCCCCGTATTTTATTCAACAATACTTCCAAAGTTATAATAAACAATAATGGGGACAAAGGACAGCCCTGTCTTGTACCTTTTCCAATTTGAAAAGAGTCTGTTAAACTTCCATTGACTATGATTTGTGCTGTTTGCTGTTGGTATATTGCTTTAATTGACTGTAAAAAATTATCTCCTATCTGCATTTTTTGCAGTATCTTCAGCAGAAATTGCCAGTTAACTCGATCGAAGGCCTTCTCAGCATCCAAAAATATAAACGCAGCAGGGATCTGGTTGTTCTTTCCCAAATATTCTAATGCATTAATAATTAATCTAACATTACTTTTCATCTGTCTCCCTTGTATAAAACCTGTTTGGTCCGTATGTATCAATTGTTGAATGACCAACATTAACCTATTTGCTAATATTTTAGTAAAAATTTTATAATCTACATTCAGTAATGAAATAGGTCTATAATTTTTGGGTTGAGTAGTATCTTGATCTTCTTTGGGTATCAAAGATATAAACACTGTCTTCCAAGATGGAGGGACTTTACCTTCCGTTTGAATCATATTAAATAATTCTCTAAGAGGTTCTACCATTTCTAACTGTAAGTTTTTATAGTAAACCGCTGTCAAGCCATCTGTACCTGGTGCTTTCCCTGACTTTAATTGCTTAATTACCTGCAGGATTTCCCCCGAGGTTATTGGTTGATTCAATTTTTGCCTGTGTTCTTCTCTAACTGAAGGTATTTTCTCTTTGTCTAAATATTTGTCTATGTCTAAACCATTGATTTTATCCCCTTTATACAGTTCTGTAAAAAATTCCCAGAAAGCCTTTTGTATCTCTTCCTGTTGAAACACCTCCTTCCCTCTGTAAATCAGTTTAGATATATTTCGAGTTTTCCTTTTTTTTCCTAATCTGATAAGCTAACCATCTGCCAGGTTTGTTTGCATTACAAAAAGTATTGTGTGTTGCATATAATAAATTAGTAGTTACCTGGTCAGAGATCAACATGTCAAATTGAGATTTTAATATGTTAATAGCTTCCTTAACCTTTGTATCGTCTGGGTTCATTGTTAACTCCAGCTCTTTTCTCTTAATTTCCTCTTCCAATTCTGTTCGTTTTAACCCTTGCTTATTTCTATGTGTTTTATTTATATTCATCAAAACTCCTCTCATATACGCTTTGCTTGCGTCCCATACAAATTCCATAGATGTACCCTTATTCATATTCAAAACAAAATATTCAGATAGTAATTTTTTACAATCATTAATATACTTTTCATATCTAAATAAGTTTTCATTCAATCTCCAAGACCTTCTTGCCTGCACTACCCTTCCCAACTCCATCCAAACTGGGTTATGGTCCGAAAGGAAAATAGCTCAACACCCAGGTAATTCACTTTTGTTGTCCCTCATTGTGTTGTCTCTTCCACAGAGATTGCTGAGGAAGGTCACTCAGAGCTATGGAGTTTGGTTACATGCTATGTTGATGACACAATTCTAATCCTGCCTATCTTTGAATGCAAAGGAGGAAAACAGTGTCTTTCAACCAGTGGTGGGATTCAACTAATTTAACAATTGGTTCTCTGCCTTAATGATTTTTTCCAACAACCAGTTCACCTAACTGCTCAGAAAATTAACACCCAATTCTCCCAAAGTGGTGCAAACTGGCTGAATCCCACCACTACTTTCAACCCTCCCTAATGTTAAGGGTAGGGATTTTTTGAGATTTTCTTTTCTATCAGATCTCAATTATTCAATCATAAATTGGAACTGATTTTAAAATTCCTTGTGCCTGAAGTGAAATTTCATTTCCCATCAGCTTTTACCCAATATATAATAAGAACCAACTAAGAAGTAGGAAAGTGACAGCCTATGTACCGTATCATTCAGTAGAACATAGAATTGAAGGGATCTTTGAGGTCTTCTAGTTCAATCCCTTACCCCTAGCAAGAGATCCGAATCCATTCAGACTTTCTTGATGGGATGGATACATGTAATCGGAGAAAGAACAACAGAATTGGAACAGAATAATAGTGCCAAGCTTGGAAGCCATATCTTACAGTGGGCCCCAAGCCTGCCACTTATTATACTGTGGGAAACTGGGGGAGGGTAGTATGGAGCATGGGAGGTATGTAGTCAAAATAACATTCTAAGTGAGTGAAAGTCAACCTCCCCCTGTACCTGGAGTGGCATAACTGGGAGGAATCTTCCTCTGGACAATGACTGATTGGACCCAGGGATGGACATGTGGATGCTGGGACAGGATCCTGAACTTTCAACTGGATGGGGAAAACCAGGAAGCTTTCAGATTCAGGTTTTCACAGATGTATCTAATAAATTGGGACTTTGAGGAACTTCTAGCCTCAGATTCTTATTTCATTGAGGATGCTATTTGGAACTCTGACATTAACCTGAATCCCTAGTAAAATAAATTCACCAGCTTCCCTGGATCTCAGGGTGCTTTCCTGAGCCCCAGCTACTCCATGGTCAACCAGAGAGTAGGAAGACTCAGAGAAGACAGAGGACCGGAGAGAAATGGATGAGAGCGATGGGGCCTACTGAGTCAAGCGGCAAAACCCCAGGGGTGCCTGGTGATAGAGGTGAGCACTTGACTGAGACACATGCAGCTGGCATCCTGCAATCCAATGGGATTATTGTCAAAGAGAAAGGAAGCACACAAATTCAATAACTGAAATGAATAATACAATTTTATCAGTTTAAGAAACAGTTTCATTATCAGTTGCCTATTTTTATCATTAAATGTTCCTTAATGTTTAGATCAGGTTTCAGAGTGATAATGTAGCACTTGGGGAAGAAGATGCAGCATAGGAGACCAGCATTGGAGGAGAAGATGGAGAAAACTTGCACAGCCACCATACATGTCCCTTTGATGCTCAGGTAGGTGGGTACAAAGGATATCCAGACACTGCAGAAGACCAGCATGCTGAATGTGTTACGTTTTGCTTCATTGAAGGCCACAGGTAGGTTTCTGGCTAGGAAAGTTACTGTGAAGCAAATGGCATCAAGGAAACCCATGTAGCTGAGAATTGCATAAAACATTATGACAGAGCCTTCATTGCATTGCAGGATGATCTCTCCAGGCTGAGAGTGCAGGTCACAGTCAGGGAATGGGGGAGCAACTGCTAGCCACAGGGCACAGATGAACTATCGAACAGCAGAACAAGAAAAGATGATGGAGTTGGCAAACCTCTTGGATGACAGCTGATACTGAGAAGCAGGACAGTCATAAAGTAAAGTTTAAGGTTCCCCTGCATATGGGTACTAGTTTTTTCTGGCTATAGAGGTGATGCTTATCTTTGTTTCAAAGCCAAAGAGCCAGCACTGTCTGAAGATGTCTCTGTGATCAAGTGGCCAGCATGACTAAATGCCGAAAGTGCACGAAGCACTGTTACCTTGCCACCTAAGTAGTCCCTATTTTTCTACTTGCATTTTTTACATGCTTTTGAACTGCTAAATTAGCAGAAGCTGGGACAAGCAATGGGAGCTCACTCCAGTACATGGCACTAGGGATTCGAACCTTCTGATCGACAAACTCAATGTCTTAGCCACTGAGCCACTGCATCTCATGAGAGTCATAGTAAATGGTAAATATATATGAACACTTGTAAACAGTAACAATTGGAAGTGACCTTGGATGTCATCTAGTCCAATCCCCTGCTCACCCAGGAGACATGTACTAGGTATTTGAACCATCAAACTATCAAACGTTTTGATTGATAAACTCAGTGTCTTACCCACTGAGCCATCTAGTCACACCTTGTAACTTGTCTTGCTGTCCCCTAAAACCTAAATATCAGATGGTGGTTATGCAGTCCCACCATGATGGTAGTTATGCTGAATGTGGGACTGATGAACCAAGCTAAACAATATTTGTGTTTTTATCTCTTCATCGTTAACAGGAACTGTTAGAGCATTGGAGAGGAAATGGCTAGGTTTTATCCACAATCATGGTAAATTTAGCTTATATCTGTACTCTTGCACTGACATCTTCCCAATTAACGCTGAATCGTTTGTTTGCTTGTGTTTTCTTGCAGTCCAACCACTCTTTCTCCACAGTCCTCCCACTAAGATCATTTGCCTCTGTTTGTCAACCCTGAAGCTGACCTGACTAAAGCCATTTTGAAACTTCAGTGTCACTACACTGGAGCTAAGAGATAGGGAGGGGTGGAATAGAGATAGTTGGGGTGTTGTAGCCAACACAAAATACTTTCTCCTGAAAACCAAGGCCATTTCCACAGATGGCCAGAGAGAGAGGAGTTACCGGGCAACTGGATTCTGCCTTGATTGGACCATGTGACTGATTGTTTGGGAAAGGGGAAAAAAGTTTACTTTTAATTAAGTGAAAACCATGGGAACCTTCAGAGTTGGCTTTCACCAGAACTGTGCCAGTATAATATATCTAATAAAACTATTATTTGAGGAATCTACCTGTCTTGGAGTTTTGCTTGCTATGGATGTATTACTTGGAACCCTGACACTATTATCTTAATAAAGATTAAGACTGATTAATTGACATATTAATCTTTTGGACTGTAAATTAAAGTTGATTTGGGTGATCAAAGGCAATTGACTTGAAGACATTGAAAGTCTTCAGATATTCCTAAGAAAACATATGAAGACATTTGCAAAATGACAAGAGTTTTTTTTTTTGGCAGAAGTAATCTTTCTCAATCCACCATGTCCCCCTATCTATTCCTATCTCATCCTTTAAGAACTTTTTTATTAGTTAATTATCGAAGAAATTTGGCATGTTGAAAATAACAAAACAACAACAAAATTGTCAATCTTTGAAGTGTCTCTTTCAACATGTACATTGATCAAAATGCTTTGGATGAATCCAATACCTTTTCTTCTTGAGGTGAGATGGTTCCCCCTGGACAAGGAACACAGCAGCAAAGAAACAAACTGGCTCTCCTTCCTGAACCTTTTTGAAAAATCCAGGAGGACAGTTGTCTATACATTTGGACTAAGGAAGAGACTAACCAGAAAACTCAAAAAAATGTGTTAGGATTAATCTATGGAAAATGTAGATTTTTCACATTGTAGAAAAGATGTGGAGACTTTAGAAAGAGTGCAGAGAAGAGCAACAAAAATGATTAGAGGATTGGAGACTAAAACATATGAAGAATGGTTGCAGGAACTGGGTATGTCTAATGAAAAGAAGGTCTAGGGGAGACATGATAGCAGTGCTCCAATATCTCAGGGGTTGCCACAAAGAAGAGGGAGTCAAATTATTCTCAAAGGCACCTGAGAGTAGAACAAGAAGCAATGGGTGAAAACTAATCAAGGAGAGAAGCAACCTAGAACTGAGGAGAAATTTCCTGACAGTTAGAACAATTAATCAGTGAAACAGCTTGCCTCCAGAAGTTTTGAATGCCCCAACACTGGAAATCTTTAAGCAGATGTTGGATAGCCATTTATCTGAAATGGTACAGGGTTTCCTGCCTAGGCAGGGGGTTGGACTAGAAGACCTCCAAGGTACCTTCCAACTGTGCTATTGTATTTATTTCTATTTATTTGTATTTAAAATGGATGTAGACCTGAACATTAGCTAACTAATCTATGGTCTTCGCTTAGATAAATAAGAAATCACTAATTCTAGTTCAAACAATTGCAGGAGATGTAACTACTAGCAGTTTCTTCATTTAGTTATTACCCTTTGCTCCTGGTATATACATTGCAATAAAGAACTTGTCTACTTAGTAAAGTCAGGAGAGAAAAGATTTAAGCATTAAGTGACAAGCAGTGGGTTCCCCCTTATGGCAGTATTAACCTGCATTCTTCCAGTCTTAAAAACTACCTCTTTATATTAAATTTTAGAAAATTTATTCTGAAAGATTTATTAATTTTTATTTTATTAGATTTTAGCTTTTGAGCCGTATTTAAATGTTGTTTATCTTTGTGTGCCTGTTATTGACCAATTTGTCTGAGTACCATGCTTCCAGGAATACTCTGGCATTTTGGACTTGGCTTGACCTAGGATGGTCATAGTTTCCCAGTTGCAACTATAGTTGAATCTGTCAGTGTGTCATGAAATTAAGTTTTCTAAATCTCAGCAACATATCCAAGAAATGGTCAGCACTATAAGGTGACAACTGGCAAAGAAAGACATTTGCTATTAGTAAAATTTAGGGTCTCCTTTTTACCTAGAGATTTTAGGTAGCTAACAATCAAGATAAATGGTCATATTAAATGGGTTTTCAGGTGAAGTGCTCTTTAATAATCAAAAGGCCAAATCTAAACAGCATTTCCTTTCACATCCTTCCTCATTACTTCCAATGTCAGGAAGGGCTTTTATTTGGATCAAATTCAAATTTCAGTGCTTTCGTTTTTATCTCAAATTAGACCAGTAATTATGATTTCATATTAAATGTACCTGCCTCCCAACAGCGTTGCAGCAGCCCTCCCCTCGCTCCTCGAGTCGGTAGCCGAGCTGGCAGTTGAGTTTCCCTAGGTTGATGGTCCTGGGGGACTTCAATCTGCCGTCGCTCGGTGAAAACTCTGATGGGGCGCAGGAGTTCATGGCCTCCATGACAGCCATGGGCTTGACCCAAGTAATTAGAGGCCCAACCCATTCAGCGGGACACATGCTTGACCTTGTATTTCTCTCGGAGCAGTGGATTTGTGATCTTGGTCTGAGGGGGAGTGACATCATACCCCTGTCGTGGTCAGACCACTGCCTACTGAGGCTCGACTTCCGGAGGCCAAACCCCCACTGTAGGGAGGAGGAACCGACCAGGTGGTTCCGCCCCAGGCATCTTATGGAGCCGTTAAGGTTCCAGACAGAGCTTGGGGTTATTCCTGACACTCTCGCCCACAGTCCGGTGGAGACTCTGGCTGCTGCGTGGCACTCGGCAGCGTCGGAGGCCCTCGACCGGATTGCGCCACTGCGGCTCCTCCGAGGCAGCGGATCCCGGAGACCTCCTTGGTTTACCGAAGAACTCCGGGAGATGAAGCGCCGGAGGAGATGCCTAGAGCACCGTTGGAGGTCCGATAAGTCCGAATCGAACCGAGCAATGGTAACCACCTGCACCAGGGAATACACCAGGGCACTTAGGGCAGCAAAAAGATCTCATATAGCCACCCTGGTTGCATCCGCTGAGTCCCGCCCAGCCGCCCTGTTTAGGATAACCCGCTCCCTACTGAATAAACGGGAGGCGGGGGAACCCTTGCAGGGCAGAGCTGAAGAGTATGCCCAATTCTTAGCGGACAAAATTGCTCGGTTTCGGTCGGACTTGGACTCCACCCCTGCAGTTCCAGCCGAGACACAGGGGGGCCAAGTAGAACAGCTCTGGGTTGAGTTTCAGGACGTTACCCCCGGGGATGTGGACAAGGCCATGAGAGCTGTAAGTACCTCCACCTGTGTTCTGGATCCGTGTCCCTCATGGCTGGTTACGAACTGCAGTGAGGTGACACGAGGCTGGATCCAGGCGGTCGTGACCGCCTCCCTTCGGGAGGGGAACTTCCCCGCCGCACTGAAAGCGGCGGTGGTGAGACCCCTCCTGAAGAAACCATCCTTGGATCCAGCTGTCCTTAATAGTTATCGCCCTGTCTCCAACCTTCCCTTCTTGGGGAAGGTTGTAGAGAAGGTGGTGGCCTTCCAGCTCCAACGGTCCTTGGAGGAAGCAAATTACCTAGACCCCTTCCAGTCAGGCTTCAGACCCGGTTACAGCACAGAAACCGCGTTGGTCGCATTGATTGATGATCTCTGGAGAGCCAGAGATGAAGGATATCCCTCCATCCTGGTCCTCCTTGACCTCTCAGCGGCTTTCGATACCATCGACCATGGTATCCTTCTGCGACGACTGCGGGAGGTGGGAGTGGGAGGCACCGTGCTACGGTGGTTCTCCTCCTACCTCTCGGACAGGTCGCAGTCGGTGTTAGTGGGGGGGCAGAGATCGTCCCCTAGGCCCCTAAATTATGGGGTGCCTCAGGGTTCGGTCTTATCCCCCCTACTATTCAACATCTACATGAAACCGCTGGGAGAGATCATCCGCAGGCACGGGATTAGATACCATCAATATGCGGACGATACTCAATTGTATCTGTCCGCCCCGTGCCAACTCAATGAAGCGGTAGATGTGATGGGCCGGGGTCTTGAGGCCGTTATGGACTGGATGAGGGTTAACAAGCTTGTGCTCAACCCGGAAAAGACCGAGTGGCTGTTGTGTTTTCCTCCCAAAGATCTTACTAATATTCCATCACTCAGGCTGGGGGGTCAAATTTTATACCCCTCAGAGAGGGTGCGCAACTTGGGAGTCCTCCTGGACCCGCAGCTGTCATTTGACCACCACCTAACGGCTGTGACCAGGGGGGCATTCGCCCAGGTTCGCCTGGTGCTCCAGTTGCGCCCCTACCTGAATCGGGAGGCTCTCACAACAGTCACTCGGGCCCTTGTGATCTCTAGGCTGGAATACTGCAATGTGCTCTACACGGGGCTGCCCTTGAAGAGCATCCGGCGACTTCAGCTAGTGCAGAACGCAGCCGCGCGAGTGATCGCGGGTGCACCTCGATTCACCCGCATAACACCTATCCTCCGCGAGCTGCGCTGGCTACCTGTCGATCTCCGGATGCGCTTCAAGGTGCTATTAATCACCCATAAAGCCCTGCATGGCAGTGGATCTGGATACTTGAGAGACCGCCTTCTGCCAATTACATCCCTGCGACCGATAAGATCCCATAGATTAGGCCTCCTCCGTATCCCATCGGCCAGCCAGTGTCGGCTGGCAACCACAAGGAGGAGGGCCTTCTCAGCAGTAGCCCCGGCCCTTTGGAACGAGCTCCCTGTAGAGATTCGTACCCTCTCCACCGTCCAAGCCTTCCGCATAGCCTTGAAGAACTGGCTCGCCCGTCAGGCCTGGGGACATGGATAGTTACCCCTCCCGAATGATGAATGTATGTTGCTTACCATTTTATTATATGTCTCTATCTTGTTGTTTGTATTCCCCCCCTTCCCAGTTTATGTGAGCCGCCCTGAGTCCCCTCAGGGAAAAGGGCGGCCTACAAATTCTAATAAACATAAAACAAACAAACAAACAAACAAAATGAAAGTCTTGGCCCTCTTTCCTATTGTATTATCCTAGTGTGATGAAGTAGATAAGGTCTACTTCCTCAAAAATACAGAGGGGAAAAGAATTCCCAAGGAAAAGAAATTAAAACTTTTGTCTATTCCTTAACACTTTTCCCATTAACCCAATGATAGAGATAGAGAGAGCTGTCTCTTAGTCAGCCCCAGAGGCGGTTAGAGTGCAGCACTGCAGGGCATGTACCTCAGATGACTGCTAGCTGCAGTTTGGCAGTTCGATTCCCACTGGCTCAAGGTTGACTCAGGCTTCCATCTTTCTGAGGTGGGTACAGAGGTGGGTTCCTACCAGTTTGCACCTATTCGGTAGAACTGGTTCGTCAAATCTACTGAACCGGTTAGAAGAGGTTCCACCAGTGGACCCGGAAAACAGGCCACACCTACAGAAGAGGTTCCAATTTTTTTTGAAACCCACCACTGGGTGGGTAAAATGAGGACACAGATTGTGGGGGGGGGGGCAATGTGCTGACTCTGTAAACTGCTTAGAGAGGGCTCTAAAGGCACTATGAAGCAGTATATCACTAAGTGCTATTGTTATTGCTGTCTGGATGATTTTGACTTTAGAGAAAAGCAATTTTAAAATTGGTTGCAATTTAAGATTTATATGTGGAGATCTAATAGAAATGGAAATCACAAACAGCCTCAAGTACTTCAGATCAGGAGGAATTAAAGTTACTGATAGCTTTCTGGTCATTAAAAGACAGCATTAGACTGTCATCAACCCAGACCCAGCACCAAAACTCATAACTCTGAGTGAGCTTTCACTGCAGTCTCCAGAGAAAACATATCCCATCAAAAGTCAGTTAACTGGGTATTCAACTATCTAATTCTCACATCACCTTCTGGACATGCCTGGATAGGAAGAATCACAACTACTACACAATAACACCCCCAGGGGCATTTCTGTGATTATTCACTAACACGATTTCCTCCAATTATCCCTCTTGATACACAAAGATGTTTGTGATCCATAGAGAACCTACTTTACACTGTAATTACTGTATGACAATCCAGGTCTTTGAGACCATCTCTTGGTATTTCTCCTATTGCTGCCTTTGATGTTAAAACCAACATGGAAGAGATGATGTATGAGAAAAGCACAAATGCCTCTGGTCATGCTCTCTGTAGCACATGTTTTGGGTCTGTGCCTTTCTCTCCTTTCCATGGAGAAAGCTCCATTTGTCTATCTCTGAATCAGAAGAGCCACTGGCATTTCCATCTTGTGAGAATCCTTTGGATTCTTTCTACTCTTCTTGTTATACTTGTTTAGAAATAGGAGGCAGGTTGATTTAGCCCTGTGAATTATGAACTTCCTACTTCTCCTTCTGATGCTGATGCTGTGCCAGCCAGTCTCTGGGAAGCTTGGAACGAAGTGCCCACTGAGTTTGGAGCACCAGGATGGAAAAAGGCCATGGAGCTATTACAAGCCAGGAGACCATCTCATCAGTATAGTTGTCACCGCAACAACAATATCACATATAACATTGTCTTTCAACATGGCCCCTTCCAGTCAGTTTCACTTGTAAGTCATTAAGTGTGATAGAGTTGAATTCCCTCCATTTGCAGTTCCAACACTCTCCTTCTTTCCTTCCTATTTCACTTAGTACTACATTTCAGGGCATATCTAATTTCTTGAATTGTTATGACTTCCTTGGCTTCTCTCTTTTGGCTTATTTTGTACAAGACTGAAATACAAAGATGAGGGGAAAACACTTGAAAGAAATGCAGAATATATACCTCTCTCTATTCAATCTTGAGTTATCGCTTGAATACTGATTTTAGTTTAAAATAGCAATTGAAAGGGTCATAAATTGCTACTAGAAATGCCTTTCAGGTGAAACAGTGCCTTCCTATTATGATGGCTCTACTTTAATGATTGAATGATTTTGAGTCCTAGTTAGTATTATTCCCAAGCCTTGGGTGCTGAATGTGCTAAGGATTCCATTTCCTGGCTATATTGCTAACTAGCCAAATATCCTGCTCTTGAGTATGTTGAATTGAGATATTTGTAATGTTTTTACTGGTTTTACTGTTTCTATTATATAAAAGTTATACTTGAATATATTTCCTGAGTTGTAAGTTTCCCAGAGTCATTGACTGAGATGGGTGGTCATAGAACTTGAATGACAGGATGGATGGATGGATGGATGGATGGATGGATGGGTGGGTGGGTGGGTGGTGGCATATTTCTTATTATTAACCCTGAGGGAGGTTGATCCCCATCTCATTTTTCCAACATTCATTAAAATGAAATGGTGATGGGTGATTATCATTTAGATTTGGTTATGGATCACTATTGGCTTAAGAAACAGAAGACTTGTGGAGACAAAGCAATAGCACTTAGCAATAGCACCTGGACTTATATGCTGATTCGCAATGCTTTACAGTCCACGTAAGCAGTTTACAGAGTCAGCATATTGCTCCCAACAATCTGGATCCTCACTTTACCAATCTCAAAAGGATTGAAGACTGAGTCAACCTTGAGCCTGGTGTGATTCGAACTGCCAAATTGCAGTCAGCCAGCAGTCAGCAGAAGTAGTACTGCATTCTAACCACTGTGCCACTATGGCTCTTAGGGGATTAAATTGAAAAAAATATTTTATTATTGCTATTGATTATGATGATGATGATAATGTGAACTTTTTTTACATTAGTATACCTTATGATACACTAAGAATACCACGGTACATTTTTAATATTCAAGTGGTCAACAAGAACGCCTGGCTCTTGAGAAATCTCACTCTTGGCTACAATATCCATGACAACTATGTGAGCACACTTGGGACATCAGATGCCTTACTGGATATGCTTTCCACAGGAGAAGCCAATGTTCCCAACTACAGCTGTGGAAGGAAGGACAACATTTTAGTTCTACTTGATGGATCTAAAAGGGACATCTCCATTCAAATGTCAACATTAGGAAGCACCTACAAAATTCCCCAGGTTTGTATGTATGTTTTTTCTATCGGTAATTGTGGAGGTTGAGTGATAGAGCCAACATATCTTCTTTTTTGGAATGGAAGAGCTGATTTTCACCATGGTTGTTATAGGTGTCATGGCTGGGGATTGGGATCCAAAGTGTGGATGACACAACATTCAAAGTAGTTATATCCTCTCAAGACACCATCTCCATTGCTTTGGAGGTTCCTGCTGCTTAGAACTGAAGATTAGGAGAGGCTCTGTGTCCAATCAAAGTATCTTCTATATAAAAAGAAGTTGCAGAAATGATGGGACACTCATATTTTGCATATAATATTCACCAAAATAATGATTATTTCAATAGTAAACAAATCCCAAATTCATGAAAAGAAGCCAAATGGATTATTTTACCATATATTTTATGGACTCGTAGGGACCACTATTGTGAATTAATTAATCTTTTTTTTAAAATTAGAAGCATATTAGCCTATATGTCAACAATTTCTCCCCTACAATTTTCATGATGAAATTCATCATTTAAAAAAATCACAATATTCATCATAAAAAAATTCATCATGAAGAGCAAAAAAGTGATGGAAAGGACTTTCTATCAACTGAACTATTTAAAAAAAAATCCCAATTGGTGGAGGCTCTCTATAGGCACATTCATTTTCAGATAGAAATAATTGCTACCATATTGAAGAAGGCAATAGTGGTTTCTCTATATGAAAAAAAGTGAATAAAAAGGACACTGGCAATTACAGGACTATAATATAGATTAAGTTCTTTTTGAGTAGTGTATCCCTGCAGAAAATTAATCAAGCTTTAGGCAGAATCACTCTACCATTGCCAATTGCTCTATCTAATTACAAAATATGTCAGTTATGGTAGACAATCGTTTGCTGCTTGTGTATATGTTAGTTCACTACTTGACCCAGTAAGCAGAGAAGTACCATGAAGGAAATTGATTGAGCTTAAGATGGACCCCAGACTGTTGAATCTTGTCAGAGCTGTTTCTACTTGTGCTTGTTTGAGAGGGAGTTTAGGTTCAAGGATCCTCAAATACAAATGCCTAAGGAGATAAATATATAATAAGTGGTGCAGTTGTTAGAATGCAGTATTAAAGGCAAACTCTGCCCACAGACTGGAGTTCGATCCTGACCATCTCAAGGTTGACTCAGCCTTCCATCCTTCTGAGGTCAGTAAAATGAGGACCCAGATGGTTGGGGCAATATGTTGGCATTGTAAACTTCCCAGAGAATGCTGTAAAGCACTATGGGGTGGTATATAAGTCTAAGTAGTAGTAGTAGTTGTAGTTTATTCAATCTGTATGCCACCCTATTCCTGAGAGACTCAGGGTGGCTAACAACCAACGAGGGAAAGGGTTACAAATAAAAAAATAAAGACAAATTAGTGCTATTGCTATTGTATATAAGAGCCGAGGTGGCTCAGTGGTTAAATGCAGCACTGCAGGCTACTTCAGCTGATTGCAGTTCTGCAGTTCGGCTGTTCAAATCTCACCGGCTCAAAGGTTGACTCAGCCTTCCATCCTTCTGAGGTGGGTAAAATGAGGACCCGGATTGTTGTTGGGGGCAATATGCTGACTCTGTAAACTGCTTAAAGAGGGCTGAAAGCCCTATGAAGCGATATATAAGTCTAACTGCTATAGTATATATAGTAACATCTTGTTATATGCTGCTAATATATTATTACCATACTTCCAAGATGGGTTGTGAAGAATGTATGGAATTGAAGTTCGGAATTTAAAATGTATCACTACTGGAACAAACCCAATCATATCATCTCAAAAGTATCTTGGGATAAACATTTTACATCTGCTAACCTCAAAGCTGAATTGAAAATTTATACCAGAAAAACAGAGTTGAAAGGGATCTTGGTGGTCTTCTATATAAAGAGCCAAGGTGGCGCAGTGGTTAAATGCAGCACTGCAGGCTACTTCAGCTGACTGCAGTTCAGCAGTTCGGCTGTTCAAATCTCACCGGCTCAGGGTTGACTCAGCCTTCCATCCTTCCGAGGTGGGTAAAATGAGGACCCAGATTGTTGTTGGGGGCAATATGCTGACTCTGTAAACCGCTTAGAGAGGGCTGAAAGCTCTATGAAGCGGTATATAAGTCTAACTGCTATTGCTATTGCTATTGCTATTGCTATTCCAGACTAATGATTGTCCAATCTCTTCTTACAAACATGCAGTGATATAGCACTATGATTTGTTCTATGTCAAAAATATGGGTATATAATTTCCGGTGTAACATTGAAGTATAAAAACTGATAGACTTCCAAATTTCTGATTTTTGAACAGAAAAAAAATCAAGTGAAGGCTCTTGGATGCTACAACTGACAAATTATATTAGGAGCTGTGGTACAACTAGAGAAAAAGCTAAAAAGATTGCTGCACAAAAAATACAAGATATAAAAGCACAGAAAGATATAGCCATCTTCAGTAATATTGGTTCATTGAAATATATTAGCCACTGATTCTTGACGAATGTATCTTGTCTTTTTATGTACACTGAGAATATATGCACCAAAGACAAATTCCTTGTCTGTCCAATCACATTTGGCCAATAAAGAATTCTATTCTATTCTATTCTATTCTGTTCTGTTCTGTTCTGTTCTGTTCTGTTGTGTTGTGTTCTGTTCTATTCTATTCTATACTCTACAAACATATTTTCAAAATTTCATATATATAAATACAGAAATACAAAAAAACATCTTAGGGCAGTATTTATTCAAGCAACATTTCAGCACTGGACACCATGATTATATATGGAAGATTTAATCAAGACCCTTATAATGAATACACTTCTACTTGCAGAGCTCCAGATGCAGATGACATAACATATCTATTATTCCAATGTCAATTGTATAAGAAAAGGAAAGATCTGGATCTTGAATGACATATCAGATGAATGAGTTTTTGGGGTCCTTGTCTTAAAATGACATGTTTCCTGTATGGTCAAATTCAAAAATTACATTTAATATGGCTCTTTATTTCAACAAACATTTAAGTTATGCAGGTCTGATTGTGGTCAATAGTAGGGGTGATACAGAAATGTGATGTGCATTCTCTATTTTTATTCTTTTCAAATTGATTTATTTTATACTATTGTTTTATAAAGTTTTGCAATGTTATATATTTTTATTCTGTATTTTAATTTTCCTAATGATTAACAAACAATAAACCATTTAAATATGTTTATGAGAACAAATTTGGATACCTTTAAAGCTAATCTTTCTGAACTAATCTGACTCCAAATATAACACAGCATTCTTCATTGCTTTCTCAGATCAGTTTTCAATTATTTGCAGAGTCACGGAGTGATAAAAGTCAATTGCCTTTTTACCACCGGCTTTTCCCAAAAAAAGGATTCCTCTATCCAGCCTTTGTCCACTTGCTTCTGCATTTCAGGTGGACTTTGATTGGTCTCTTTGCTTCAGACACTGAAAATGGAGAGAATTTCATGAGGACTTTCACTCCTATGCTTGTCAGGAATGGAATTTGTGTTGTTATCTCCCAACAGTTCTCAGTAACTGGACGTATAGCTCCCCTCAGGGATGCCCTCTCTAAGTGGAGGCAAGTTAATGTCTTTGTTCACTTCCTGGAATATGTTCCTCTTACAGACAGAATTCTTCCTTTCCATTTAACACTTGAAGGCTTGCCAGGACCTGTTGAAGGGAAAGTCTGGATCACCACATACGTCATAATAAGTCCAATTAAAAATTACAGACTTCTCAAACATGTGCATAGTATCTGGACCTTTTATTTCAAGGGAAAAGAACAGAAAATAAAGGATGCATTTGAACCCAGCTTCTTTGTGGAATCACCATTTGCAGATCAAACATTTCACTGTTGTTTTTCAAGCAACGTATTTTCTGCCAAGGGCAGAAGAAGATGTACTGAGAAAGCACCACTGGATACTCAAGAGAAAAGAAACAGGATCAAAGGCCAAAATATCCACTATTTTTACAGTGTCATTAAGACTCTGGCCCATGCCTTGAATGCTGCATATTTCTCCAGATCCAAGAGGCAAAGGACAGAAAGCAACAAGATGCTATGGGCTCCAAGGCTGCAGCCATGGCAGGTAGGGAGTCCATCAAGAATCCATCAAGCTTATTTCAAAGGAAAAGGAGGGGAAACATCTCAACCAATTGCAACACGCTCCACATGGGGCTACCCTTGAAGACCATCTGGAAGCTCCAGTTGGTGCAAAATGCAGCGGCCCAAATAGTTTTGTCCAGTCCTCGGTGTGCACATGTATCACTTCTCCTGCAGGAGCTGCATTGGTTGCTGATTTGCTTCTGGGCACAATTCAAAGTGTTGGTTGTCACCTTTAAATCCCTTCATGGCTTGGAAACAGGTTAGCTGAGGGACTGCCTCTTGCTGATCACATCTACCTGACCCACCAGAGCATAGAGGCAAGGAATGTTGCAGGTCCCATCCTCGAGGGAGATACATCTGGTGGTACCCAGAAGATGGGCCTTGTCTGTGGTGGCTCCCTCTCTAATCCCCCAGAGATTACAATGGCCCCCACTCTAACACTCCTCTGGAAAGTGTTGAAGACCTGGTTCTGCCAGTCGGGAACGCAGAGCAGGATGGAGCCCATTAAATGGCTCATGTGATGTCTTGTCGCCGGGGCAGGGGGTGGGAAATTATTATGTTATTTGATTATGAGATTATTATCTTTTATTAGTTTTATTGTTTTCATATGAGGTTTTTAATATTGCTGTAAACCGCCTTGAGTCACCATGTGTGAATAGGCAGCAATTTAGATTTCCTAATATATAGATAGATAGATAGATAGATAGATAGATAGATATAGATAGATAGATAGATAGATAGATAGATAGATAGATAGATAGATAGATAGATAGATAGATAAATAAAAATCTATTTGTGCTGCAAGAGGGTAACAGGTTTGACAAATATGATCCCTCAGGCAATCAATCAGGATAGAGCTGTGTTCTGACTGCCTCCTTCATCCAGTAACAAATGCTTAACTGGAATGTACTTTAATAGCAAGACACCAAAACCTCGGTGGCTGAAAGTCAAGGAAAACAAACAGATAAGGACCTTGGCAGCAACTCAGACAAACTCAGGCAGCAATAAACACAGATAAGGCTTGGCAGCAATCCAGTCTGCCAAGCTCCCAGTAATGTCCTCCGACATTCAATCTTGTGTTGACTTCTGCAAAGAGGGCTGTGTGCACAAGTAGCTTTTTATAGTCTGGAGATGAGCCTAATGACCACCAGCTGAGTACAATCACCTCCTGTAATTGCGTAATTGTTCCTCACGCCAGCTCTTCGATGGCATGCATCCAGGGACAACTCACTACTGGCCTCCGGCTCACTCTCCCTTGTCTCCTCCCTACTGGTCCAAGGCTCAGGTGCCTCCTGGTGGCCAACCAGCCTCTTTGCGCCCTGCTCAGAGTCGGAACCCTGTCCAGGGTCCTCCACATCCTCCAGAGCCGACTCAGAGGGCCCCTCGCTGTCGGAGTCTGGTGGCAGCTCTAACGGCACCTGCTGGGCCACAACAGAGCTGGAAGGTATATTGGAAGTCTTCTAGTTCAATCCCTTGCAGGAGACTTGCTGAATTTCACCCCTGCCATCCAGCCTTTTCTGAAAAAAAATCCTGTGATGAAGCACCCACAATTTCTGATGATGAGCTATTCCACTGGTTAATTGTCCTCACTGTTAGGAAGTTTCTCCTTAATTTCAGGTTGCTTCTCTCCTTGATTCACATCCATTGTTCCATCATCTTAGTTGCTCTTTTTTGCACTTTTCCCCAAAGACTCAACATCTTTTTTGGTTTTTTTTCTTGTCTAAGTGTAAAACCTTGCTTTTCTCCACATTAATGTTCACTTTGTTGGGTAGGGCCCATTGTTATCACAGATTTAGTAAATCTGAGAAGGGTGGGGGGGGAGATCAAAATTGAATAATGGGCAGAGAAAGAAACTAAGAAAGGATCCCCCTTAATTTCCAAGGCTGTAAACCTAATTTGTGGGAGAATAGTACTTTAAAACATGCAAGAATCTCCTACTATAGTCTTATAATAAAGTAGAATTAGCTCATCTGGTCATATTTTTCATCTGGTCCACCTCGAAGAAGATTACCCTGGCAACTTTATTCTCAACAGGCTTTCTGGTAATCTCCCTGTTGTTTTCAAAGAGTTTATGTAACTCTAACTCTTGATTTGTTTCTTTCTCAACTTATTTATTGGAGCCCTAGTGTCAGTGTTTAGAATGCAGTCCTGCAATCTAATTCTGCTGATTGCCAGCAGTTCAATCCTGACCATCTCTAGGCTGACTCAGCCTTCCATCCTTCCGAGGTTGGTAAAATGAGGACCCAGATTTTGGGGGGAAATATACTTTATAAATTGTTTACAGCGGGCTGTAAAACATGTTTAAAAACCCACTTAAAAATATCTGCAAGTTAGACAACTTTAGAAGAAAAATACAAATGAGACTAGATAAAATGGGATAGGTAACCAAGTTAATAAATTCTTCTATGTACCATTCAAGTTCCATCCCTTTCTGGAGAAGAATGAATTTTGGAATATTTCCAGGATGAAACTGTACTTTGACCAAAATGGAGATTTAACAGCTGATCTGGTCATCATAACTTCAATGGTTTTGCCCAATGAGGAACTAATGCCAGAGCAACTGGGGACTTATGAGAGACAAAGACTTATCATCAACCCCAATACTCTGTCCCGGCTAAAGTTCCTCAACAAGGTGGGAGAAATATTGATCTCTTTTCTCTATTTGGCAAAGCCTTATGACCCATTTTAATTGTGATATGCCATTGCACCATGGTTTAGGGTTGAAATGTAAAAGCCACACAAAAAAGTAAGTGTGAACCTCAGGGGGTAGGGATTGTGGTGCTGATAGTCTCAGGTTGACTGGTTCCCTTGTTTTCAAAGAGCAAAGAGAAAGACAATTTTGTTGACTCATATCAAACTTCAGGTTTGGATTAAATCCAGTGAAAGTGAATCAAGAGTGAATCAAACTGTCCTAGTGGGAAATAGGATTTGAAATCAGGATTTATCTTGTCCTGGTAGAGATCAGTGTTCCATGAAAGGGCACATCAAGATGTTTTTAAGCAACCCAGAATTGGCCAGAGTTATCCATTCCAATCTTTCAGCCCACTGGAACAGTGTAATAGAAGTTGTGCTCCTAGGAAGGAGGTCCAGGTTTTCAGATCACAAGGAATCATAATGATTGGTCTGATGTGAAGAAATGAAACATGACTTTGACTCAAAGAAAAGCCCTTCCTAATATCTGAAGTAATGAGATCCAGTTTGAAAGGAAATGCCACCTAGATTTGGCCTTTGGCTTGGAGCAGGATATTTCATATTAAAACCTCTGGAATGCAATTGTTTATCTTGATTGTTAGCTGCCTCAAGTCTCTCTGGAAAAAAGGAGGATCCAAATTAAACTACTAATAAATGTAGGTCTGCCTTTCCATACCAGTTGGTGACAGCTGATTGTAGTTTTTTTTAAACAGAGAAGGCTTTTTCTTGGGCCTTAGAAGTATCTCCTTCTGACTCGAAGCTCATATTCATGTCCCATGTTCTACAGCAAAAGATGGCTAACTTATCCTGTTGGAGGGACACCTTCCCATGACTTCATCTCCTTATTTCACTGTAGTTTTAAGCCTGAGCTTTTAATCTTATTTCAAGCGCATGGCAGACATTTAAAAATTAACAAATAAATATACAAAAAACAAAGATCTCCTTTAAAATGGACAGTCCTGATTTGTAAGGAATGCTTTGTTTGCATCTTAACCGAGAGTCGGTTTTGGATTACTTTCAAAGGGGAGCAGAATTTGTCAATGTTTGTCTTTCAACAGCTTAGAAATAGTTACAGATTTCCTATTTACCTAAACGAGACCGAGAGATTACCTGGCTAATGTTTATGTCCACCTACACTTCCCATGCATGGTGAGTCCTAATATGTTTTCTTTGGCACTTTTTAATTTTCTCCTTAGTCTCTGCCTCAGTCCAAATGTGTGGAAAATTGTCATCCTGGATTTGTCAAGAGGGCTCGAGTAGGAGAGCCAGTTTGCTGCCACGACTGCATTCCTTGTCCAGAGGGGACCACCTCTACTCAGGAAGGTGAGTGACATCAAAGGACAGGCGGAACTGTGGAACTGGTTTCATCTAGAGCATTTTCATGAAAATGCAGGTTAAAAGACAGATTGAACCTCCTCTGTTTTCTTGCTTATTTTCAACATTCGCAATTTCTTTTTTAAAAGAAGGAATAGCTAAACATCTTGAAGGAGGCACTGGGAAACAGTTGTGGCCAATTATGCAAGCTTTACCAATGCCAGAGAAAATATTTCTTCTGCTTTTTATTTTGGATCTCTCCTTCCACATTTATCTTTCTAGCAATATCTGAATTCTCTGAAACATAAGGAATTTTCTTAGGTCCACCTCCTGGAAGGATTATTGCAATGCACTCTACATGGACCTTCCCTTGAGGATCACTGAGAAGGTACCACTGATCCACAATGAGGTCATGTGGACACTTATGGGCGGACCCCAATACAACTGTATTACCACTGCTCCCAATAGCCATTCCAGGTTATTTGCAGGACTCATTTCCTCTGTCAGCCAATTAGGTTTCACAAGATAAGCATACATAGTCATACGAAAAAATCAGATGGAACAATGGCTGATTACTTCTTTCTGTCAGTCCACCTTCCCTTGAGGATCACTGAGAAGGTACCACTAATCCACAATGACGTCATGTGGACACTTAGAGGTGCACCTCAGTATAACTGTATTATCACTGCTCCCAATAGCCATTCCAGGTTATTTGCAGGACTCATTTCCTCTGTCAGCCAATTAGATTTCACAAGATAGGCATACATGCTCTCCTGCAAAAAAACAACAACAGGTAGAACAATGGCTGATGACCTCTTTCGATTGGTCCACGATAGAAAATGTCCTCACATAGTGCATTACAGTATGGTACGCTGGTTTTACAGTTGCGGACAGGAAGGCACTGCAGAGAGTGATCAATTCGGCACAAGAAGCCATTGGTTGCCCTCTGACCCCACTGGGTCACATCGCCAGGTCTCGCTGCTTTAGCAGAGTAAGGAAGATACTCAGAGATGATTCACATCCTGGTCAGTGACTCTTCGCATCGGACAGAAGACATTGAAGCAAAGTTAGCCAAACAATTAGTTTTAAACATAGTTTCTCTCCTTGGGCTGTCAGACTCTTAAACACAACCACAATCACTCCATGCACATGCAGAAATGTATTATTAGTTTTTCTTTTTCTTTCGCCCCCCACCCAATTACTTGCATAGTGATTATTTTTTATGCTATTTATGTTTGTATTTTTGTCATGGGTTGCACCAGTGAGGCTGAAACCAATTTCATTGTATACATGATGTACGATTACAACAAAGGCTATACTATACTACGAATCCATTATATTAAGAAATGGCATCTCGCAGAAACTACGTTTGCATAGGAAGATTAAATGATTCATTATGTGCCTATAATAATATAAGCTTCTATGGAGTTTCTGCACATTTCATATGAAATCATTCAAGTCCTAGAACTTTCCCCAATTTCATAGGCCTTTGCCACTTTTTTTAAAATAGAAAATGCTATACTTTTTACTTTTCTTCTATGGAGATATTACCTTGGAAAATGCTCCTGGTATGAGTTCTTGTCCAACTTAAAATGTAAAAGGATAGAACCTTTAAAAGAAATATTGCTTTTTGACTTTCTCAGATACAGAAAAATGCACCAAATGTCCAGATGATCAATATCCCAATGAAGACCGAGTTCAATGTATCCCCAAAATTATAACATTCCTGTCTTATGAAGAACATCTGGGCATCATCCTGGTCTCTTTTGTGCTACTCTTCTTCCTAACTACAGTCTTTGTGTTGACCATATTCATTAAATACCTGGAAACTCCCATTGTCAAAGCCAACAACCGGGAGCTCTCCTACATCCTCCTGGTCTCCCTCCTGCTTTGCTTCTTGTCTCCTCTTCTCTTCATTGGTCAACCAAGGAAAGCCACCTGCCTTCTCCGACAAATGATATTTGGCATCATTTTCTCAGTTGCCATTTCTTCTCTCTTGGCCAAGACAATCACAGTAGTGCTGGCTTTCCTGGCCACAAAACCAGGAAACCAAGTGAAGAGATGGTTGGGGAAGAGCTTGTCTAACTCAATCATCCTTTTTTGTTCTGCTGTCCAAGTTATCATCTGCTCCATCTGGATGGGAGTTTCTCCTCCATTCCCTGACTCTGACCTCCACTCCCAGCCTGGGGAGATCATCCTGCAATGCAACGAAGGGTCCGTTGTCATGTTCTATATCACTCTCAGTTACCTGGGCATCTTGGCTGCCATCTGCTTCACAGTGGCTTTTCTGGCCAGAAATCTTCCTGGAGCCTTCAATGAAGCCAAGCTGATCACCTTCAGTATGATAGTCTTTTGCAGCGTATGGGTGAGTTTTATTCCCACTTACCTGAGCACCAAAGGGAAATACATGGTGGCTGTTCAGGTCTTCTCCATCATGGCCTCCAATGCTGGACTGTTGGGTTGCATCTTCATCCCCAAGTGCTACATTATCATTCTGAGGTCAGACCTGAATACAAAGGAGCATCTTACAAGCAGAAGAAATGTAGTAATGTGAGACAGAGGAATTGCTACTCTAAACACGGTCTTATAGGTCAATCTATAAAATGATCCAAGCTGTCCTCCATGCATGAGCAGGGTCAAGGAGTTTGCTTGAAATAATTAAAATGTCTGTGCCATACAAGGAAAACCAGTACAAAATGTTTTATCGATGGCATCTACCACCTGCAAGACTAGCAAAAATATCATCTAACGTATCACTAAAGTGTTGGAAGTGTGAGAACGCACATGGAACATATTGCCACACATGGCAGACATGTGAAGTGCCCAAAAATACTGGGTAAAAGTTAAAAACTGGCTGAAAACCATAACAGGAAAGCAAATAGATTGGAGACCTGAGATGTTCTTATTAGGCATAACGATGACCAAATATAACAAAGAGACCTTATATTTAATTTTACATATTATCACAGCGGCTAAAATAGTATTCGTGCAGAGAGGGAAAAATAAAGTGGCATCAAATGAGGATGAAATAATACGAAAAATTGTAGAATGTGCTGAGATGAACAAGTTAACCAAAGAAATCCAGGGAAAGGAAGAGTCGGGATATTATTTAATATGGGAAAAATGGTATCGGTGGCTGGAGGATAGAAACAGAAAATAGCGATAATAGTCCAAGAATGATAAAAGTTACTAATCTAAGAAAAATGTCATACTAGTAGAAGAATAACAAAGTCTGTTTGATATAAATAGTCAAATATAGATAGATAAGTGAAAGAGAATGAAATAAGACGGTTAAAAATGTGAAACTGAATAGAAATGTATTGAGAGGAAATGTATTGAGATGTACCTATTGATAAACTGCTACGAGAAGGAATGTGAAATTCTGGTGTGATGTATAAATGTAATGTATGTCTTTGTTATTGTGTGTATGTGTTCAAAATAAAAAAGGAGAAAAAAGAAATCATTAAAAAGCATCTGGAAAATGCCTTCCATTCTCTCTGTCTGGTAGAATCCTAAGATGTCCACTGAGCTGTTTTGAATAGTTCAGGCAGCATTTATATCCCATGCCCAGAGGAGGGTTCCTACCAGTTCGCACCTATTTGGTAGAACTGGTTCGTCAAATCTACCGAACCGGTTAGAAGAGGTTCCACCAGTGGACCTGGAAAGCAGGCCACACCTACAAAAGTGGTTCCAAACTTTTTTGAAACCCACCACTGGTCCTTGGATATGATTATTCTACACTATCATGCTCATATTTATAAAACTCAGTGCCTCTGTGAAAGGTAAGGATGACTACTGCGTTTGTGGTGCAATCAGAACATTGTGTGTGTTGAAGTTGTTTTAACGCAAACCAAAGATGCCTTTTAAAAAACAAGTTTACATCATATCCTTATGCATGCCACTGCTGTGTGTGAGGTAATTTAAGGTGGTTCTCACAAGTGTCGTCAGCATCTTCATATCCAGTCACATGGGCGGCAAGCCACTCCCATCCGGTCACATGGGTGGCAAGCCACTCCCACAAAGGAGGCCACACCCACAGAGTAGGTTCCAACAATTTTTGAAACCCACCACTGCCCATGCCCATAGCCTACCTGAGGCCTTCAGTGCCACACTCAGGTATTTGAAGAATGGATCTGAAGTGGATTGAGTGACAGGAAACAAAAATAACAAATAATACAAAAAAACATTGCTTAGTATGTCGCAAAATTGTAACAAGGCATACCAATATAATAAGAGCAATATTTTATTTTTTTTCTCCAGCCCGTAGGTATGGAATCAATTATTCTCACTAACTTCTTTTTTGCTGTACAATTAACCCTTCATGAAATATGCAGGCAGCTTTGAGTAATCTACATAAAAGCTCCCCATGTTTTCCTAATAACTAATCTTAGGTTTATATGGAGGGAAGTATGCAGGGGAGTACCCCAAAGCTCTGTTTTAGGCCCAGTACTCTTCAACATCTTCATCAATGATTTGGATGAGGGAATAAATGGGGAACTCATCAAATTTGCAGATGACACCAAGATGGCAGGAATAGCCAACACTCCGGAAGATAGGCTTATGATGCAGAAGAATCTTGACAGACTTGAACATTGGGCGCTATCTAAAAAAATGAAATTCAAGGGTGAAAAAATGAAGGTTGTACATTTAGGCAAGAAAAACAAAATGCACAGGTACAGTATATGTGGTACCTTGCTCAGTAGTAGTAACTGTGAGAGGGATCTTGGAGTCCTAGTGGACAACCATTTAAATATGAGCCAGCAGTGGGCAGCAGCTGCCAAAAAAGCCAACACAGTTCTAGGCTGTATAAATAGAGGGATAGAATCAAGATCACATGAAGTCTTCATACCACTTTATAATGCCTTGGTAAGGCCACACTTGGAATACTGCATTCAATTTTGGTCACCATGGTGTAGAAAAGATGTGGAGACTCTAGAAAGAGTGCAGAGAAGAGCAACAAAGACGATTAGGGGATTGGAGGCTAAAGCATATGAAGAACGGTTGCAGGAACTGGGTATGTCTAGTTTAATGAAAAGAAGGACTAGGGGAGACATGATAGCAGTGTTCCAATATCTCTTTGAGCTGGACTAGAAGACTTCCAAGGTCCCTTCCAACCCTGTTATTCTAGTCTAGGTCAAACCGTTTTTCAATATTGCATCTTTCAGAGAAAGGTTTTCATTATGAAGAAGCTCATAATGAAGTGTCACTAAGAAATCCAAGCATGCGAAGGCAGATTTGATATTGTTGCCATTACGGAAACTTGGTGTGAAAAAATCCATGAATGGAATATACAGCTAGTAGGATTTTCAGGTTTGGCCTCAGAATGATTATGTAGCACTTGGGGATGAAGATGCAGCCCAGCAGGCCAGCATTGGAGGCCAGGATGGAGAAGACCTGAACAGCCACCATGTATTTCCCTTTGGTGCTGAGGCATGTGAGCACAAAAGTCACCCAGACACTGCAAAAGACCAGCATGCTGAAGGTGATCAGCTTGGCTTCATTGAAGGCCCTTGTAGAACAGAGTTAATTAAAGGCCTGCAGACTAAACCATAGGAAGAATAGTTGTAGGAATTGGATATTGCTAGTCCTGAGAAAAGAAGGACTCAGGGGGACATGATAGCAGTTATTCCAGAATTTGAGTGGCTGCCACAAAGAAGAGGGGTCAACTTATTTTCTAAACCAGCAGAGAGCAGGACAAGAAATAATGGCTGGAAACTAATCAAGGTGAGAAGCAACCTCGAATTAAGGAGAAACTTTGTAACAGTGAGAACAATTAATCAGTGGAACAGCTTGCCCTCAGATGTTGTAGATGCTGGAGGTTTTTAAGAAGAGATTCTTCACTTGGCTGAAATGGTATAGAGTCTCCTGCTTGAGCAAGGGACTGGACTAGATCGGTGGTGGGATTCATTTTTTTTATTACCGTTTCTGTGGGCGTGGCTTGGTGAGCATGGCAGGGGAAGGATATTGTAAAATTTCCATTCCCTCCACACTCCAGGGGAAGGTTACTGCAAAATCCTCATTTCCTCGCAATCAGCTGGGACTTGGGAGGCAGAGAATAGGTGGGGGCAAGGCCAGTCAGAAGTTGCATTTACCGGTTGTCTGAACTACTCAAAATTTCTGCTAACGGTTCTCCAGAACTGGTCAAAATCTGCTGAATACCACCTTTGGACTAAATGACCTCCAAGGTCCCTTCCAGCTCTATTCTGTTTCTAATACTGCAGAACACTGCCCCTAGAGGCCTAGACTATTTTTGTGATTTTTCACTATCATGCTATTTACCAGCTGCCTCTCTCTTCATGAAGCTTTGGAAGAAGTTCAGGATCCCCAGAGAATTTGCTTCTCAATTCTTCTGCTATTTCTCCAATGATTGCCTTTGATGTGAACATCCAATGGAAACAAGGAAGGGACCTTGCAAAGGATAAATGCCTCTAGTGATGCTGGGTGCTTTGCACCAAATTTAGGCAATGCCTATGATGCTGAATGTATGTTTCTTTCCTTTCCATGCCAGGCTTGGTTATCTGAATCAGGAAAGCCACTGGCATTTCCATCTTGTGACTTGAATTCTTCTAACTTGTCTTGTTGTTTGGAAACAGAAAGGTGCTGATTCAGCTTAACAAGAAATGGACCTCCTGCTTCTGCTTGTGATGGTGCTGTTTGTGCTGACTAGCAGAACCACTGGGAAACTCAAACTCAAATGTCCCCTGGCTTTGGAGCAGCAGAACAGACAAATTCCAAGTAACTATTGCAGTCCAGGAGACTATCTTATGAGTGTATTTCTCACTGCAACAATCATTTCACGTCAGCGATTGCAGTTCAATGGTGTTCCTTATATTCCTTCTCCACGGTATGTCATTCAGTGTAGTGGAATTGCACTGCCTTCATCACATTTCTAACAGTCTGTTTCCTCCCCCCTCCCTTTTTTCCACTTACCCCTATATTGCAAAACACATATAACCTCTTGGATTATTTTGATTTATAAGGCTTCTCCTTTTGTTTTAGCTTGTGCTAAAGACTCAAATGCAAGTATGGACCAGAAGAATCCCTAAAGGACCCTGAGAAAGAGACACAAAAATCCAGAGGATTAGAAAAGCTTGTTATTAAATATTATGGATGTTTAGCTAGAATAGGACATAAGGATTCAGTGTTATTGGAGGATTTCAGAAATATGAAATGAAATGCCAGTATGTGGTTATGTACTAAATCTTGGTATATTTTATGATGGACGTTTAAACAATTATAGTCAAATAAAAATGGAGGTTTAAGGGTAACATGTATAAATATCTGAGTTAAAATACTTGAGCTAATATGAATTATGCTTGATGACTGTGGAAGAGATGCACGAAAGTCTTTTGTAACCAACTGATACACTTTCTACAGTACGTAAAGAAGGAAGATTTTTTTGTGTTGTGTTTGTTTTTGAAAATAAAAAAATAAAATAAAATAAAATCCAGAGGATCTTGCCCTCCTCTTTAACTCCTGAATTCATAGCTTGAATACTGCTTTGTATTTCATGTAGTTATTAAAGGGGTTGTAGTTGCCACTGCTCATATTAAATTACTGCTCCTGATAGAAGTAAAGGATGAATTGTTTTTAGAATTGCTTTACGGTTCCATTAATTAATCCATATTGTTGCCTTTCTGATGGTTCTATTTTAATGATTGGATAATTTTGAGTCCTGGTTATTGGACAAATGAAAATCAGTACTAATAAAAATAATGTTCTACTTGTGATTCTTAATCCTGGTGGAGGATTATCTCCCATCCCAACTTCTCAACACTCAGAAAAATTAAATGGTGATGGTGGTTATCATTTGTCTTTGGTTTTTGAAAGGCTTCTACTAAGCTTATGGAACAAAAATGAATAAATGGAAAAATATATTTTGATAAGGATGAAAATAACTTGATTTTTTTTTTACAGCAAATTAGTTTATGATCTGGTAAGAACTCTACAATTCATTTATGCCATTCAAGTGGTCAACAAGGATCCCCAGCTTCTGAAAAATCTCACACTTGGCTACAACATCTATGACAACTATTTGAACACCATTCACACTTCAAATGCCTTACTGGACACACTCTCTTCTGGAGAAGCCAATATTCCCAACTACAGCTGTGGAAAGAAGGAGAACCTTTTGGTTCTTCTTGATGCAGCTGACAGTGACATTTCCATCCAGATGTCAACATTAGCAGGCACCTACAAAGTCCCACAGGTTTGTGTGTGTGTTTCTCTATCTGATAAAGTGAGCGTGGAAGTGGTGGGTGAATGATAGATCCAACCATATTGTCTCTATGAAATTCAAGAGCTACTTTGTACAGTGTTTTTTTTTTAAAGACATGGTTAGTTAAATTCTTATAAATCTATTCCATGTCAATTCTTGAAAATGATTTGGGTCTTTCTGACAAAAGGTAATATGCTCTAGCAGTCCATTTTTATGGATTAAATTGTCCACCAGCTCAAAAAAAGCTAGTAGTAGTTTACTTTGAGAAACTTTTATCTTCTTACATGATGTTCTGTTGAGTATTGAAGAAATCCATCCATTCCACCATCACCCAAAGTAAATTCTAAGTTTATACGTGAGATGTGTTCTCTGAGACATTTTTTTATTTTTTTATTCTTAAAAATCACTTTATGTTTCATTGGAATGTAAAATTGAACCACTAATGTTTTTATACCATTTAAGTCCATTTCTATTGTTACAAATTCATATACAACTACTCCATTTATCTTTTTTGGTCATGCTGAGATAAATTATTCTCCCAATCTTTTATTAATCAACAATGTCTAACTTCTGTTTTGATATTTGTTTCTTGTTGGAAAGTTATATCCAACTTCCTCAAATAATGAAAAAAATGTCTGCCATTTGAAGGGGCAGTAACAATAGCAACACTAACAAACTATTCTAATACATTGATGAGAGCCAAGTTGGATTTATTGAAAGCTAATATTTTCTACTTCTTCTTAGCTCAAATATAACATAACATTCTTCACTACTTTTTCAGATCGGTTATGCTACTGCTTCACAGGCTCTGAGTGATAAAAGTCAATTCCCCTTTTTCTACCGGTTGGCCCCCAAAGAGGGGATCCACTACCCAGCAATCGTCCAATTGCTCCTCCATTTCAGATGGACCTTAATTGGGCTATTTCTTTCAGACACAGAAGAGGGAGAGAATTCCATGATGGGTTTGACTCCTATCCTTGTCAGGAATGGGATATGTGCTGTTATATTACTACGATTCATAGCAAAAACACCTATAGAACCCATCAGGGTTGCCATCTCTAAGTGGAGACAAGTCAATGTCTTTGTTTTCTTTACAAAATTTTCTAGCATCTATAATGGATTTTATCCTTTTCATTTAGCACTAAAAGATTTGCCAGGACCTATTGTGGGGAAAGTCTGGATCATCTCAACATTTTTGGAATTGAGAATAGAAAAACAACAATATTACAAATACGTTCATAGTATTTGGTTTTTTGTTTATCAGAGGAAAAAAAGGACAAGAGAATTAGATCTTATAGTGGAACGTAGAATGTCACGTCATTATTTTCGTTGTTCGTTTACACACCACACCTTTTCTGTCAAAGGCCGGAGAAGATGCTCCATGAAAGCACCACTGGAGACCGAAGAGACCCAAGATAAAAGAAACAGATACCAGATCAGTCAAGACCTTCATTTTTATAATATTGCTAAGATTCTGGCACATTCCTTGAATGCTGCATATTCTTCCAGATCCAAGAGGAGAAGGAAGGGAGATACAGAGAGTTTAGAGACCACAAGGCTGCAGCCGTGGCAGGTATGAGATCTCAACAAATATCCAGCAGACTTACCCATATTTTTCGTAGTATAAGATGCACCGGAGTATAAGACACACCAAGGATTTGAAGAGGCAAACTAAAAAAAAAGTTTTGTACTCTGCAAGCCTCCCCAAAACGGCCCATTTTTTGTTCATTTCTGGCCTCCCCAGGCCCCAGGAGTGCTCTAAAAGTTTCCTAGAGGCTATGCACGGCCATTTTGGTGAAGGGGGTGGAGTTTTAGGAGGCAAAAATGTTGTATTCAGTGTATAAGATGTACCCAGATTTTCAGCCTCTTTTTTGAGGAAAAAAGGTGCATCTTATACTCTGAAAAATATGGTAGTTCCTTCTGAGCAGGAATCAAAAGGAGAGGGGAAGGGGAACCATCTCAAACTCTTTTGGCTATAAAAGAACAACAGATATGGGCAATCTAATCTCTCTCAAGGGTTAATATTCCAAAGAGCAGGCACCTTGATAGATAGATAAATATTTGGTATTGTACCCTACTAATTTTTTTAAAGGATTTATGCATTTTTAAAATAAATTCCTGTATGTATGGGTTTGTTATTACGATTGTAGAATGTTACATTCATAAATTTGAAGGAGATACTGAGACCATCTAGCCTAATGCCTTCTCTCTTCAGGAATCCCCGTTAAAGATTTTTTCACTGATGGCTGCTTGGTCTTAGCATTAAGACAGATCAGTGGAGACTGAAAAACTCTGCTTTATTGGCTCAGCTCTAAAACTCCTCCTCGTTTTATAATGCTTTTCCTTTCAATTAGTCAGAATCTCCTCTCTTGTAACTGTCCATTTTCCCATGCCCAATACTGGGCAATAATGGTGAACAAGACTTAAGGTTTACAGTTTTTAGAAGAGTCCTTTTCAGTTATTAATAGCAATAGCAGTTAGACTTATGTACCACTTATATACAGAGTCACCATATTGCCCCCAACAATCCGGGTCCTCATTTTTCCCACCTCGGAAGGATGGAAGGCTGAGTCAACCCTGAGCCGGTGAGATTTGAACAGCCGAACTGCAGAACTGCAGTCAGCTGAAGTAGCCTGTAGTGCTGCATTTAACAACTGTGCCACAGTGTTCCTTCTCCAAGGAAGATAGTTTTAGTTGGAAAAGGTGCTTCCAAGCTCCTGGTTTTCAGCTCCTGTAGACCAAAGTGACTCATTTCCTTGTTTGTTTATTCTTTCATTATCCTTCACTAAAGGTGCCCAATTTTTGTGCAACTAAAGCCCTTCAAAACATTCCAAGTGAACCAAAAGACTCAACAGCCCAAGAAGAAGAAAAAACCAGGAATCATCTATAACATACAGTGCGATGACTGCTACATCCACTATGTAGGATAAATAGGCAGAAGACTGGCAGAACGCATCCATGAACACCAACTAGCAGTCAGAAAACATGACAAAAACTCTTTAATTTCACAGAATATAGAGGGACATAACCATAGTTTCAATGGGGAAAATGTGACCATCCTAGACCAAGCCAAGTCCAAACACACCAGGAAATTTCTAGAAGTCTGGCACTCTGACAAATTAGCCATCAAGAGACACATAGACATTAACCATATCTATAGACTAGGGTAGTGGTGAAATTCAATTTTTTTTTTACTACCGGTTGTGCGGGCGTAGCTTGGTAGGTATGGCAGGGGGAAGATATTGCAAAATTTCCATTCCCACCCACTCCAGCGGAAGGATACTGCAAAATCTCCATTCCTACCACACTCTGGGGCCAGCCAGAGGTGGTATTTGCTGGTTCTCCAAACTACTCAAAATTTCCAGAACCTATCAAAACTTGGTGAATTTCACCCCTGGACCAGGGGTGTCAAACTCACATTTTCATTGTGGCATCAGGACTTTTTCCCCCTTTGCTAAATTGGGTGTGGAGTGCCAGCCCAAGACGCATCTGGCCCAAGGGCTGGGAGTTTGACAGCCCTACTATAGACAATGTTAAAGGGGCAATCAACAAGCCAAAAAGGGGATAAAAAGACCCAAGCACTTCTCCACCAGCAATCAGTACCCAGATCAACATAGATTTACTCCAAGATTAAAATCAGACTAACAATCATGTAAACAATTCCAAAATCAAGAAACTGTCAAAGAAGCCAACAGCAAACAATCCTACTAAAGAATCTCAAACAGCACTCCCACCTCACTGATAGGGCAAGACACTAGAATATAAACTGAGAGTAAATCCCACTCCTGACTAGCACTGATGATATTACCTAGTTTGGGTAATGAAATGCCTGCAAGAAAACAAGCAAGCTCAGAGAGCACCAAGGACCCCTTATTTCTGGCCAGCTGTAGAAGGTTTTCTGTAATTGAGAAATTTAGTAGATTATTCATTTTGTCATCATAGGGTTGAGAAATTTTGCTGAAGTTTTTTTTTCCATTTTTGAAAATAGTTGTAACACTTATTCTCCCAGCTAAGCCTGTCTGCATCCAGACAACTCTAGAAGAAAGATTTGAATGTGAAAACATCATGCGTGGTTAGACATCAAGGTTTCTGCTTTAAAACTTACTGAATGTTTCCATTCTAGTTCCACCCCTTTCTGGAGAAAAGTGAATTTTGCAATCTTTCCCACTTTAAATTATACTTAGATGAGAATGGGGATATAGCAGGCGATCTGAACATCATCAGCTGCATTTTTCTCCCCAACTTGAATTACATCCAAGATCAACTGGGGAGTTTTGAAAGAGAGAAACTTACCATCAACCAAAATACTCTTTCACAAGTAAAGTTACTGAACAAGGTGGGGAAAATAGTTTTGTCTTTTCTTTGGTTTCCAAAACCTTAGCACCCATTTCAACTGAGCTAAGCTAGTCACCCATGAAGATGACCTTTGCTGAGAATTGAAATTAGGGACTCATATCATTATTATTCTCTTAGACTGCTTCTCAGGCTTGAGATGTCTTTCAGATGCTATAATATGGAACACTGTTTTAAACTGATTCAGCCATGTCCAACATGTGATGCTGAGTTATGATTCTTTAGGATGCAGATCATGGCCCTTTTATGTCCCTTTACAATTTAGAATATCCATAAAACTGGTGAGAGAGGCCATCAGTTGCTGAGGCCTTGCAGGTGGTGCTCATAGACTCAGGTTCACTTGTTCTCAAGTAGCACTGGGATAGAACAAAAGAACCACTGGAATAGAACCAAAGGCTCTGTATTCTTAGGAAGTCCAAGACTTTCAGATCATATGAAATCATAATGACTGGTTGGGTATTGCTCTGATTTAGAGAATCATCGCACTGAAATATAATTTTGATTCAAAGAAAGACACTTCCTGATATTTGAAGTAAGGAAATGCTAGTTAGATTTGGCCTTTGGCTTCTTATCTCAATGCAGCTCTAGAAACTATTGGCAGTAAGTTTTAGAATTATTTTACTAGCAAGGCAGCCAAGCGAGTGAAGAAATAAATATATTAAGAAAGAACATTTTCTTTACAATTGACAGCCCTAATTTGTAATGATTTTTTTCCTTTGTATCTTCATTTGTGGACTTTTTTTGAACACTTTTATAGGGGAGTGGCTTTGCAAGTGTATATATAGCCCCCCTCCCAAACCTCCCCCCCATCTTTCAAGGTCTTAAATATTTCTTTATCAAAGTTTTATTCTGTTTTAATAAACCTAATAAAATTTAAAGAAGCCTAATAAATCAGAATAAATCTTATTCTGAAAGTTAATATGAATATTTCATACTTTAAAATAATAAAATAATAGATAAATGGAGAATGCAGGAATATGGCAATGAGAAGAAACCCACTGGATGCAACAATGCTTAAAACTTTTCTCAATTCCACCCCTTCAATATTTTATTAAGTAGAAAATTATTCATTACAATCTAATATGTCAGAAACAAAAGGGCGGGACTAAAGAAAGAATCTGCTAGTAGTTCTATCTGTTATAGCCATTTAGAAGTAGTTAGAGATTTCTTTTTTACCTAACTGAAATTCAGAGGTTACTCAGGTAATGTTCATGTCTATCTCTAATTATCGTGGAGGGTTAGTTCTAACATATTTTCTTTGACATTCCTTGTTTTTCTGCTTAGTCTCTACCTCAGTCCAAATGTGTAGAAAATTGTCAACCAGGATTCTTCAAGCAGGAGCGGGAAGGAGAGCCAATTTGCTGCTATGATTGTATTGCTTGTCCAGAGGGGACCATCTCCACTCAGGAAGGTGGGTTACACCAGAAGAAAAGGTGCTGAATTCATTCAGAGCAATCCCAAGAAAACAATGCATATTGTGTATCACTGCTTCTCTTTACTGGACCAGGGGTCTTGTTCCTGCCTTGTTCACTTCCTGTTTGAAGTACTGCAAAGTACTCTACACAGAGATGCTCTTGAAGGCTGCTTAGAATATACAAATGATCCAGAATGCAATAGCATGAGCATTGTGGGATTTTCCTGTATTCACTTCTATTGTGTGAGGTCCACGGGCTCCCAGTGTGTTTCCAAGTGCAATTTTATTCACTTTAAAGCCCAATGTTGCACAGAACCAAGGTAGCAGTAGGACTTCCTCTCCCTGAGGATGTCTGATTATCACACAAGAGCAGTATAATAAGCCTACTCCAGGTCCTTTCATAAAACATTGGCATCTAATGGGTCCTCAGAAGCCAGAATTTTCTGTTGCAACTCCTGCCCTGTGGAACATGTTCTCCCTTGAATGCCAGCAGGCCTCCATCCTCCTTAATTTTTGGAGATCTGGTTCTTCTTTCTCCCATTGGGATTGGGTAAGGTAAATCCAGGATGGGAATGTGATGGATTGCCTTAGTGAAGAGAGATTGCAGCACCAGATATGTCTCTCTTGGGTTTTATTTTCCTGTTGGTTTTCTTGCTGTGTACTGGTATATTGGAATTATTATTTTTGGGGGGCGGGGGATAACTTTATACCAAAGATTAGTTTAAGATGGGAACCAGACAAATGTTCTATATTTCTACCATTTGCTATGACGTTCTTTTCTCTCAATATCATCTGTTATCCAAAGACGATATTTGTTAAATGTAAAAAGAGGTATAAAAGAGATATTACTTTCTTTTTTCTCAGATACTGAAAAATGCACCAAATGCCCAGATGATCAATATCCAACTGAGAACCGAGTTGAATGTGTCCCCAAAAGAATAACCTTCCTGTCCTATGAAGAACATTTAGGCATCATCCTGGTCTTCTTTGTCTTATTCTTATTCCTAACCACATGCCTTGTTTTAATGATATTCATTAAATATCTAGAAACTCCCATTGTCAAAGCCAACAACCGGGACCTCTCCCACATACTCCTGGTCTTCCTCATGCTCTGCTTTTTGTCCTCCTTTTTCTTCATTGGCCGACCAAGGAAAGCCACCTGTCTTCTCCGTCAAACAGTGTTCAGCATTGTCTTCTCAGCAGCTGTGTCTTCTGTGTTGGCCAAAACAATCACAGTAGTACTTGCGTTTCTGGCTACAAAACCAGGGAACAGTATGAAAAGATGGTTGGGGAAGAGCTTGGCTAACTCCATCATTCTTTCTTGTTCTAGTGTTCAAATTTTCATCTGTGCCATATGGCTGGGAGTTTCTCCCCCATTCCCTGACTCTGATCTTCATTCCCAGCATGGAGAGATCATCCTTCAGTGCAATGAAGGCTCTGTTGCTATATTTTATGTTGTCCTTGGCTACATGGGTTTCCTAGCTGCCATTTGCTTCACAGTGGCTTTCCTGGCCAGAAATCTCCCCGGGGTCTTCAATGAAGCCAAGCTGATCACTTTCAGCATGCTGGTCTTCTGCAGTGTCTGGGTCTCCTTCCTGCCCACCTACCTGAGCACTAAGGGTAAATACATGGTGGCTGTGCAGGTCTTCTCCATCTTGGCCTCCAGTGCTGGTCTGCTGGTCTGCATCTTCATCCCCAAGTGCTACATTATCATTCTCAGGCCAGATCTAAACACTAAGGAATATCTAAAAATAAAAATATGAAACTGATAGTAAACGTGTTACTTAGGCTCATAATGTTTAATTATAGATTACAATTATTATTGCTTTGCAATAATGGCAATTATTGCTGTATTTGTATGCTTCTTTTGCATTTATTTGACAATTTAGAATAAAAATAAAATAAAATTATGAAAATTATAAGATTTATGCTGCCCAAAGTCAACTCAAGGTGAGATAAGTGGCACACAAAACTGATAATAAACAAACAAACAAACAAACGAATGAATGAACTAACAAAATAAGTAATGAATATTATTTCCAAGAATGGACACTATGAGATATATAATGTAGAGGTTAAAAACTGCTAACTTTGAAACTTCATATGCATTTTTTAACAACTTACGGTTTGTAGGGTTTTATAAATAGCATTGTAAAATTTTACATTCATAAATTTGAAGAACACTCTGAGGCCATCTAGCCCAACTCATTATTTTGGCAGAAATCCAAATTAATGCTTATTGATGACTTCTTAGTTTTTGCTTTGATAAACGAAGGAGAGACTAATATTTTCTGGTTCAGCTCTAAAAGTTCCATTACTTTTAGGATTTTTTCCTCTCATTCAACTACAATATTCTCTCTTGTAATTCAATTCATTTTTCCATTTATGTTTCTCTGGAATAACAGTAAACAGATCTTGAACTGTGTAAAATCTTTCAGTTAGAGTGCTTCCTTCCCCAACTGAAAAATTTTGTTTCTTTTTTTTTTTTTCATTTTAAGTTCCTGCGGGTGTTGAGGTGTCTTTTATTCACTTTCAGAAATTTTATGCACTGGTGAGATTCAACCCACTTAACAACCAATTCGCCAAAAATCTGAGTGTGTGTGGATATGGCTGACGCCATACGGTAAGAGTCGACTGAGCAGCCTTTCGGGGCCTGCTCCGCTCCATCTCTGCTCTCTGGGGCAGCGTATGCTTCTCTCTGCTGCTTCTCTTGCTGGGAGAGAGAGCATATCTTGTGCAATTTAGTAGCTGTGAGCTGCCACTTTCCTCTAAGTCCCCTCCGGAAAGGATGCAGCACAGAAAAGTAGCAGCCATTTTGAATGCTGGTTCTCTGTGCCACAACACTTTCCGGATGTGACTTAGAGGATAGCAGCAGCTCACAGCTGCTAAATTACACAAGAGATGTGCTCTCTCTCAGCAAAAGATGCAGCTGTCGACCCAGAGAGCACATGGAGCATCTCCGCGAGCAACCAAGGCTCAGCAAGGGATGGAAAAGCAGTTGCAAGAGCTCAGCTGCACTGCTTTCCAGATGTGACTTCTTATAGGTGAGAAGAACCATCTGGTCCATTCCCAAACCACTTCAGCCCTCCTGTATCCATGCTGCCCCTCCCAGCAGCCCTTTGGCTTAGTGCAGCAGGCTGAATAAATTGCTTCACCTTAGGGGGTGGTAGTTTGAAGCCAAAGGGTGGCAGCGGCATACAGGCAGAGGCCTGGGGCAAGGCTGCAGCCAGGAAATGGTGCATTGCTCGGCCTGGCTGAGTGGGCAGTGAGCAGGAGGCAGCTCTGGGGCAAGGCTGGAGCCAGGGAATGGCATGTCTCTGGGCCCCAACCCAAGGCAAAGGGTGAGAGGGTGACATGCTTACCTTTGGTGAACAAAGCAGGCGAGGCATGGAGATTAGCTGGACAGTCTGGACTGCGTGGCAAAGAGAAGATAATATATAGGGGGGTGAGGCTAGCTGGTGGTTGATTTTACCAGTTCTCCAACTGTGCAAAATCAAGAAAGCTGGTTCGCCTGAACCAGCTGAATCCCACCCCTAATTTTATGGGTGCAATTCCCTCTTTCCATGAGCATCACACTGCTGACTCACATTGCAACTAACTATTTTAAATTTATTCTCATAAATATTCTTATCAAATTTGGTAACACTCATCCTTCTTTGCTTACATTTCCTTTCCTTTCTTTAATGCACATGCTGCCCTCTCCCCAAAGAATCATGGGATGTTTTAGGACCATTTGAAGGGGAACACCATTTAATAGAGAACTTGGGGGAATTGGAGCTTCAATCTTCTTTGAAGAAGTTTTAAGTGGTGGGAGGAGTTGAGTCTCTCCCCAATTTCTCCATGTCTCTATTTGTGTGTGGGTAAGTGGTGAGAAGAAGAGCAAGGATTCATGGTGTTCTATTTCTTGTTTTTGAATTTGAAGAAAATATTTCAAATATTAGCTCTACGATTGTTGGAGCAATTTGATTGAGATATACAAGGAAGGAAGAGCTCTGCTTTTTCCCATGTAGTCTCTGGAAAATCTGGACACAAGTGGATTCAAGTACAATTAGTTACAACTTTATGTGGGTAGTCAGACATTTAAAATAAGATTACATTGATGATATTGTTGCCACTAATTTACATGCAAGTTTTCTACTTATGTAAGCATTTGAAATAGGCAGTGGTTTAAAAATTCAACGTTGTTGTGCATTGTATTGAAGAAGTTCTGGTATTAACTTATGAAACTATGATAAAAGAATACAGTTTCTATGAACTACATACTAGTAGAAACATTAAGAATATCTCAAGAGAATACCAATTATTTTTTAAATTCAGATTTAGATTTAAAAATACATGATATAGGAAAAACAGCAATATACACTTTAAAAAACAGACTTATTGTATTTTTTGGAGTATAAGACACACATTTTTCCCTTAAAAAAGAGGCTGAAAATCTGAATGTGTCTTATACACTGAATACAGCATTTTTTGCCTCCCGAAACCCCGCCCCTTCACCAAAATGGCCATGCATAGCCTGTACGAGGCTTTCAGAGTGCTCCTGGGGGCTGGGGAGGGCAGAAATGAGCAAAAAACAGACCATTTTAGGTGAAGATGTTTCCTTTATCAACTGACCTGAGAGCCGAATAAACATACATTCCCATGGCTATCTTCCATTACACAGAAAAGTGCCACGCCCAGATGACACTCATAAACATTCCCCCAAAAGGTGATGGGATCTCAGGCATTTTGGCACCAGGAAACCAGTTGTAAAATATCAGTTGTCACAGGCACTGCCAATAAATTGACTCCAGGGCCCCCCTCCTCCTAATTGAATGGCAGTATTACTTTAAGGGATCTAACATACGGCCGTTCTTTAGAAAAAGGGGAGATCCACCTGTGAAAAGATAAAAACAGAAATTCCATCATAGTATTTTAACAAGGTTTGTCAGGGTATTGGGAGTGAATTTTTTTCAATAGGGTAGGGACCCTAACATGGTGTTTAGCTACCCATTCATTTTGGGATGAAGGTAAATGCTTCCAAGCAACTAAGTATTGGGTTTTCCGCCTGTGGGTCCCAGAGTCAAGGATTTTTTTAATTTCAAAGTGTTATTTACCTTCTATCATGATAGCAATAGCAATAGCAATAGCAGTTCGACTTATGTACCGCTTCATAGGGCTTTCAGCCCTCTCTAAGCGGTTTACAGAGTCAGCATATTGCCCCCAACAATCCAGGTCCTCATTTTACATTAAGGATGGAAGGCTGAGTCAACCCTGAGCTGGTGAGATTTGAACAGCCGAACTGCAGAACTGCAGTCAGCTGAAGTAGCCTGCAGCGCTGCATTTAACCATTGTGCCACCTGTGGTGTAGGTGCAGGTGGTCTGAGTTGTGAAATTACTTCTTGTTTGAGTAAACTAATGTGAAATACTGGGTGGACTTGCCTGAGTGTCTTTGGAAGGAGTATCTCTACTGTTACTAGGTTGGTGACTCTAGTGATAGGGAAAGGTCCAATGAAATTTGGCCCTGATTTCTTTGATGGCTGCAATGACTATAGGAATTTTGTAGATAAGTATACTCTATCTCCAACATGGAAAGGTTTGGGTTCCACTCTTTTCTTGTCAGCTTGAATTTTAAAAGCCGCTCTAGCTTCCTCTAAAGCTAATCTAACTACTGGCCATGTGTTTTGTAAAGTGTCTATCCACTCTTTAAGTGAGGGGATAGTTGGTTCTTCTGTGAAGATGTTTTCTTTATCAACTGTCCTGAGAGCCGAATAAACATACATTCCCATGGCTATCTTCCATTACACAGTAAAGTGCCACCTCCCAGATGTGGAATGATCTACCCGCAGAGATCCGGACCCTTCCTACTCTCTCGGCCTTCCGGAAAGCCATTAAAACCTGACTGTTCCGGCAGGCCTGGGGCTGTTGATCCCAAAATACGGCCCAGCCCCATTTAGAACGGAGTGCATGGTGTGCTGTTTTTAAATCTATCTTTTAAATCTATCTTTTTTTTCTCTGTATTTTATTTTTTATCTTTTATTTTTTTGATTTATTTCTGTACTGTAAGCTGCCCAGAGTCCTACGGGATTGGGCAGCATATAAATGTTATTAAACTTGCAAACTTGCAAATGGCCATCATAAACGTTCCCCCAAAAGGTGATGGGATCTCAGGCATTTCGGCACCAGGAAACCAGTTGTAAAATATCAGTTGTCACAAGCACTGCAATAAATTGACTCCAGGGATCCCTCTTCCTCCCAATTGAATGGCAGTATCACTTTTAGGGATCTGACATATATACTGCTCCACACTGCTTTACCGCCCTCTCTAAGTGGTTTACAGGATCAGCCTGTTGCCTCCAACAATCTGGGTCCTCATTTTGCCCATCTCGGAAGGATGGAAGGCTGAGTCAACCCTGAGCCGGTGGGATTTGAACCGCTGAACTGCTGATCTAGCAGTAGCCTGCATTGCTGCATTTAACCACTGCGCCACCTTGGCTCTATCATAGGACTATGCTATACCTACCTTTTGTGGGTGCTCGGAAGGATGGAAGATTGAGTCAACCTTCAGCCAGTGAGATGTGACACGAAGGAACATGCAAATCACTATAATTTTGATCACATGAAGATGAAGCATCCTAATTGCATCACCCTGAACTCAGTGATTCTATGGAAGCTTCAAATGTGGCTTCAAAGTTTGAGTAAATGAGATAGGCGAGTGTGTCCAATCCCTTATAATCAATGGAATTGGCTAAATCAAGTTGAAATATAGACATAAGAAAATTAGCCTTGAAAATGCCAGTCATTTGTCATCAAAATTTATCTTCAACATCACAATAGAGCTGTTTTCCTTCTGGCATTTGGCACCCATCACTCTTTCACTGTGGCATGTCAGAAATAGAGCTCTGCAAACAAATGAAGCCTCATCCACGGGATGCAGGCAGCACTCAAAACTATGCCTCCTTCAGTCCTCAGAAAAACCTTTCTCCACAGAACTGGTCCCTGGTGCCCAAAAGGTTAGGAGCTATTGGTCTAGTGGTTAAGGCATCAGGCTAGAAGGCAGGATACTGGGAATTCTAGTGATCTAAATAACCCATGTGATATGCAGAAGGGAACCTGACAAGGTTGTCCTATGTCCCCATTATCCTCTTTATTGTTTATTTTGGTTCTTGAAGTGTTGAATGGTCATTGCCCCATAAAACAGAGTTCAGAAGTTCCATTAGGTTCATTGCCTAGCAACAGAGTAAAAATTCCAATGAATGACAGTTGGCTGCAGCAACATTCCAAAGAGAGACCACCCATAGAAGAGACTGGGGCCCTTACCTTTTCTTTGCTGGAAACAGTGTTTAGCTCAAGCATTATCCTATATAACATTCACCTTAAACTCTTGGACTGGCTGACAACACTGACCCTTCTCTTGAGCCTTGAACCAATTTCAGTCAAGATATTGGATGAGGAGCAGGGAGTTCTTGTTCAAGTCCACCGTGTTCACATGTGACTTCATGACAATTATTTAACCCTTTATTTACAAAACTGGTTGGATAGAGTGAAAAAAAGGAATGAGAACTATATGTACTACTTTAAGAAGCAATTTGGGATGTAAATCAAACAAAATGAATGATTTAATGTCCTAGGAACATAAGAACAGTCTTAATTCCCTGGGGACAGGATAGGAAAGGATGATGTTTCAAGATAAGATTTTCTATGTTGTCAAGCTCAGCAATACCCTACTTTCCCTCTCCTCTCTCCTCTCAGCCGACACAAACACATAGACATACAAACACACTGAACATTTTATTGTCTCAGGAAACTTAGAAAGACTTCCAGTGGACGTCACGGTGAGAATAAGTGGGCCGAGCCCTGAGAAATCCAGCTGGTAACTACTGTTGGGAGTTCTTATGGGATCATAGTCACCTTGTAGGGGCAGTGAAGGAAGGAGAGGCACTTCACTGACCATGAGGAACATTTCCTTTGTTAGGTCCAAAGCAAGCTCTCCCGAATGACAGCATTTTTGGCAGTCACAAAGCTGGGATAACCAGGACCATAAGATTTGTGCTGGAGAGGTTTGTGGGCACAGCATTGAAACTGGGTGAGATAATTACCAACTTTTACTCTAAAGTCATGATATAAGTATAAGAATTTTAAAAGATAACTCCTAAGCCTAAGGAAGTGGTGACTAAATACATGGAGGGTGGGGAAGGAAACTTGGATGGGGTGAAATGATGTGGACAGAAAGAAAGGGGTGCTTCTAGTTTTGGTTCTCAAACCAACTTCACTAACACAGACTCCAGAGGTGATATCATGGGCTTTTTATTGGAAAATTCTAGACTTGAAAATATCCAATACTCTAATAGTGCAAAGAACTCCAATTGCCAATAACATATGATAAAATTAAAATAATGGAATTTTGAAAGAACCCCCCTCCAAAAATATTTTTGTAGTATCAGCAACATTCCCATTGCATAAGTGTCAGGTTTCATGTATTTGGAGTGTGACATTTTAGGCATCAGGTACACTAAGGGCACAGGAGAGATGCTAATTTGACAGCTCAAAAGAGCTCAGCCATCATCTTGCAATTATACTGGATAAGGATGGGGGATGCTGTCTTCCAATTCCTATTTAATTATTTCAGTCAAAATCGCTGCCTCAGTTTATGTACAGGGGCAGCTTGGAATGATTTCTATGCTTGGCCTGTTGTCTTGTTGGAATGTGTTGAGAGTGGAAATCATCTACTTCAGATTTCAACATTTCTTCTGGTTGTAAGATGCTCCTTTGTATTCAAGTCAGGCCTCAGAATGATAATGTAGCACTTGGGTATAAAGATACAGCCCAGCAATCCAGCACTGGAGGCCAAGATGGAGAAGATCTGAACAGCCACCATGAATTTCCCTTTGGTGCTCAGGTAGGTGGGTACAAAAGTCACCCAGACACTGCAGAACATCAGCATGCTGAAGGTGATCATCTTGGCTTCATTGAAGGCCCCAGGAAGATTCCTGGCTAGGAAAGCCACCGTGAAGCAGATGGCAGCCAGAAAGCCCATGTAGCTAAGGGTAATATAGAACATGACCACAGAGCCTTCATTGCACTGCAGAATGATCTCTCCAGGCTGAGAGGCGAAGTCAGAGTCAGGGAATGGAGGAGAAACTCCCAACCAGATGGAGCAGATGATAATTTGGACAGAAGAACAAGAAAGGATGATGGAGTTGGCCAAGCTTTTTCCCAACCATCTCTTCACTTGGTTTCCTGGTTTTGTGGCAAGGAAAGCCAAAACAACTGTGATTGTTTTGGCCAACAGAGAAGAAATTGCAACTGAAAAGATGATGCTGAAAACTGTTTGTCGGAGAAGGCAGGTGGCTTTCTTTGGTTGACCTATGAAGAGGAGAGGAGAAAAGAAGCAAAGGAGGAGGGAGACCAGGAGGATGTAGGAGAGGTCCCGGTTGTTGGCTTTGACAATGGGAGTTTCATAGTATTTAATGAATATGATTAAAATAAAGCCTGTAGCTAGGAACATGAATAAGGCAAAAGAGACCAGGATGATTCCCAGATCTTCTTCATAAGAAAGGAAGGTTCTGCTTTTGGGGATACATTGGACTCGGTCCTCATTTGGATATTTATCATCTGGACACTTGGTGCATTTTTCTGCATCTGAATAAACCAAAAAGCAATTTCTTTAATATTCTGTCATTTTCCATTTCAATAAACACTTTCCTGGGCTAGCAACTATTTCCAGAAGCATTTTCCAAGAAATGTTGCTTAAAATAGCCACAGAAAGAAGGTAAGAAAGTATCATTTCTAAAAAAAAAGATAGCTATTTTTATAGTCTATAAAATTGGAAGAATTCCTGACCTGAGTAACTGCTTGTGTAATTTGCAGAGCCTGTATAGTAGGCATGTCAAAATGGCAGCCCATAAGCCCCATACAGTCCGCACAGGCCATGCCCACACCAGCTTCACAAGGGCAAGAAACTATCCTGATACGCGATAAGAACAGGTTTGGCACACTTCTACATAGGAACCTACCTTATTAGAGGTAAATAAAGAATGATTTATTCTTTCTAGGGACATTTCCTTGGTCCTGCCACATGGCACTTCTTAATGTACTTGAGTCCAGATGCCTGTCATTTGAAATTTAGTTGGCAGACAGAGAAACCTAGTTCTATAAATGATCTGGAATGACTACTAGGAGCAGTGGTAATATGGGTGTAATGAGGCACCATACCACCTCACTGTGGTAATACCTTCTCAAATCATATTCAAGCAAAGGCGTATATGTAACACATTGTAATAATCCTTCCAGGAAATGATTCCTCAAGTTTAAATGAACTCAAATGTTTCTAGAGTGGTAAATGTAGAAGGATGCATCCAAACTAAAAGGCAGAGAAGATATTTTCTCTGGCAGTAGAGAAAATTACCCAATCTGCCAAACCCATTTATCTCTTCCAAGGCCCTCCCTCAATTTTTTTCTGCTATTCCTCCATCTAAATTACCCCCCCCCCAGCAATTTGAAGATAAACAAAAAATAATCAAGCTTCAATCTGTCTTTTAACTTGCACTTTCATGACAATGTTTTGGATGAATCCATTTTTAGAAGGCCTGTCTTTATTTTTGGTGTCCCCCACCTTCCTGAGTAGAGATGGTCCCCTCAGGACAAGGAACACAGTCATAGCAGCAAGCAGGCCCTCCTTCTCGCTTTTGCCTGACAAATCCAGGATGACAATTTTCCACACATTGGGACTGAGGCAGAGACTAAGCAGAAAAACAAGGAAGGTCAAAGAAAAAAAATGTTAAAAGTAATCATCAGTGGAAAATGGATATAGACATGAACATTAGCCAAATAGTCCCTGGGCTTTATCTGGGTAAATGTGAAATCCCTGACTCATTCCAAGCTGATTTAAGAGAAATAATTACTGGCAGATTTTTTATTTACCATATTTTTTGGAGTATAAGACATGCTTCCCCCCTCTAAAGAGGGTGAAAATTTGGGTGTGCCTTATACACCAACTGTAGCCCCATCCACCATCCCCCACCCTTTGGCCTCTGCCTCCCAACAATTTGCCTCCTTGCAGCAAACAGCGAACAGCCTATTTCTGTTTCAGCTTCAGCACAGCCTGATTAGCACAAGCTGCTGATTATCAGTTGGATCAGCCTCCTGACAATCAGCTGTTTCAGCCTGCAGGAATTGCCATTGCCTATTGTCACCTCCATGTACCTTATTTTTGGCCTCAGCATGCCCCATTTTCTGCCCATTCTAATCCCCATCACCCAGAATGGGTAGAAAATGGGGCTCATTGAGGCCGAAAACGGGGCATGGGGAGGCTGAAAATGGAATGCAGAGGCCAAAAATGGGGCAGGCAGAGGCAGCAATAGGCTATGGCAATCCCTGAATATTTCTCACCAGTTTGATCCATGGTGTCCACCCTAAAGAATAATAATTCAGCATCAATACTGGACATGGCTGAATTTGTTTAAAAGAGTTTCCTTATCATGGCATCTGAAGTACACCTTTGTGAATAGTACTAAAGTTCCCACAAGCAATCTAACAAAGTGTTGTGTTTGCTCTTCTGTACATTCAACTCTCAGTGAAGGTCAACCACCATGGTTAACCCACTTAAAATGGGTCCTAATCTTTAGGGAGGAAAGAGAAAACACAACAATATTTACCCACCTTGTTCAACGACTTAAGCCACAAAAGAGCACTTTGTTTGATAATAAGTCTCTGTCTTTCAATACTTCCCAGTTTTATTTTGATCAAATTCTTACTGAGAAAAACCACCAAGCACTCAATGTCCATATCTACAGTTACTTCTCCATTTTGGTCCAAGTACAGTTTTTTCTGGGAAAGATTGGAGAACTCATTCTTCTCCAGAAAGGGATGGAACTAGAATGGAAACATCCAGGAATTTTAAAAGCATAAAACTTTGTTTGTTATCATACATGGTCTTTTCATGTATGAATTTTTGTTCCACAGTTTTTTTAATGTATCAATCATGCTTAATTAAGACAAGTTAATAAGTGTTCATAAATTCATTTATGTTGTTAAGTTCATAAGTGAATGAGAAAAATGAAGCAAAATTTGTCGCTCATATATTGACAAAATATATATTGACAAAATATGATAGACACGTTTAATCAATTATAGGGAACATTCTACTGCAAGTATCAAATAAATTGAACAGCAACAAAAACAGATTATTCACAAACCCCTTGCTCTGAAAAAGAATGACGAAGTTTGATAAGAATATTTCTGAAAATGATATCAAAATAATAGATGATTGCAAACTAAAACCAAAAGCCAACAGATCATGCCAGACAAGTCTTATTGCATTCTTTGACAAAGTGACAAAAATTAGTGGACTAGAGCAGTGGTAGTCAATCTGGTCCCTACCGCCCACTTGTAGGCATTCCAGCTTTCATGGTGGGCGGTAGGGGTTTTGTCTGATACTGAAGCACTTTCCTTTTTTTAATTTAATTGACTTCCCTACTTTATAAATCACCATTACTGTGGAACCGGTGGGCGGTTAGAAAATTTTACTACTAACAGAGATACAAAAGTGGGCGGTAGGTATAAAAAGGTTGACTACCCCTGGACTAGAGGAATGCTATTGATATAATTTACTTGGATGTAAACATTTGATGAAGTAGACCACAGTCTACTATTTGATAAGATAGACTCAAGTTCTCCTTCAAATCTATAAAAGTAAAATTCTATGATACTAATCACAAACCTTACATACAAAAATATCTTTTAAAATATTTTTAAAATATCATTTTGAAAAATTATCAGTCTTTAATATCAAAATATATCTACTGCCAGTTTCTTGATAAATTATTCTCTAAGCAACTAGATTGATAAAATCTATTGCCCATTTGTAGCACAAGGAGGTTGAAAGGATTCCCCTAGTTCTCTTATGAATTCCTTTTTTAAAGGAATGTAACTTTTTAGTTTCTTGTTGGGACCTTATACCTGCCATGGCTGCAGTCTTGGAGCACCCAATGTCCTGTAGGACTCCTTCCATCTCCTCCAGGATCTGGCTGAATACGCAGCCTTCAAGGCATGGGCCAGAGTCATAAAGATAAGGTAAACAGAGTCACTGTCCTTTTTCTCTTGGGTCTTCACTAGACCCTTTGGGGTGCATCTTCTCCGGCCCTTGACAGAAAAGACATGCTTTGAAAAAGAACAGTAAAAATTCTGAGGTTCAAACTGGTAATCTAAAGGGTAATCAAAAACATCATCTTTTGGATCTTTACTTTGCAAAAAATTAAAGTGCCAAATACTGTGAATGTATTTGAGATCTCCATGATGAGCCATTATATATTTTCCCAAAGTTGTGGTGATCCAGACTTTCCCTTCAATGGGTCCTGACAATTCTTGAAGTGATATTTGGAAAGAATAAAATGTGTGGTGCAGAATAATATTTTCTATAAAGTGAACAAAGACATTGACTTTTTTCCACTTAGAGCTGGCTTCCCTGAAGGGTAATGGATGAAAAGTCATTGTGAATAGTTGTGATATAACAACACAAATTCCATTCCTAAAAGCCAAAGGAGTAAAAGTAATCAGAAAATTCTCTCCCTCCTCTGTGTCTGGAGCAAGGAGACCAATCAAGGTCCATCTGAAATGGAGGAGCAGTTGGACAATTGCTGGGTACTGAAACCCTTCTTTGGGGAGCATCTGGTGGAAAAAAGGGAAATTGCTTTTATCACTCAGAGCCTCTGAAGCAACTCTGTCACTGATCTGAAAAAGCAACAAAGAGTTCTGGTTATATTTATATTTGGGGTCAGATCAAATACAAAACACAAGCTTTTAATAAATCTAACTTGATTTTAATGAACAAAGTAATATAATTTTAAAAAAAATACAAATTATATTTTTGTATCATCTCTACAGTTTACCACAATTAGCTTCACAAATGTAGAGGAATGAATACTTCATTTAGGAGTTAGTAGTTACACAAGGAATTTGTCTCCAGTGCATAAGCTCTTAGTGTACATACAAAGCATCAAAGTACTAATAGTCATAATAGAGATATTAATATATTGTTCTAATGAAAGGCCATGCTATATTTAATTTTTGAAGATTGCTGTATCTTTCTCTGTTTCTATATCTAAGATTCTCTGTACAGCTCTCTTTCTACGGTCTTCTTCAACAACAACAAAAACAGGGAAAACACAGCCCTCATGTAATTTGCCAATTGTATAATCCAAGAGGTTTTTAATTGTATTTTTGTCTGTTCTAACAGACACAATTTGGGGAGACTGTCAGATTCCCTAGCTTTAATTTTATACCAATAATTATATGGCCTGATTTTAGACAAAGAAGAAATTTTATAAATTCCCAACTCTGAGGAAAGCAGCTGAAGTGTTTTTATATTGTTGTAGTAATGGTACAATGACCATATATGTTTCAGTTTGCATATTAGAATGCAACCAGAAAATACAGAACATTTGTATGCAGTATTGAAAAACAGAAAAAAGTGGGGAAAAACCCAGGTTCCATAGGCTAAATAGGGAAGTATTTAGGGTGACTTCCCCTCATGCTTGAGCAACAGCGGACCGGGCACAGCCTCAAAGGCGAAGCAGCCATGAGTTGACAATGCTCACGAGAAGCCGCCTGGCAAACTCCTTCTCCAGCTGGGCAGAGTGCCATTCACTGACCTAGGGGTTATCCCTAAGGCACCAAGCCATGTGGCACTCTTCCTGCCCCCCAGTTCCTGCAGCTTGGCACATTCGAGATACCCCCTAGATCAGTGCATGGAGCTCTGCCCAGCTCGAGAGGGGGGGTTGCGCAAGCACCTGTTCCACCCCCAGAAAGCATGCCTCCCAGCCTCACCAAGCCCTTGCGCAGCTCTCCCAGGGTACCGCCGCTGGCTGCTGCCACCACGCTCTGAGCATAACTTCCAAACTCCAAAACTCGGCTGCTGAGTCTTCCAGCATCGGCCACTCTAGGAGTGCTCTCTATGGTGGGCTGGCTGCCGGACAGAGAGTCTTCCAGACAGAGATTCTTCCAGGCAGAACTCCATGCACTGACCTAGCGGGTATCCCAAATGTGCCAAGCCAAGAATGAGCTGGGGGGAGGGCAGAGCACCATATGGCTTGGCACCTTAGGGATATCCCCTAGGTCAGTGAATGGCACTCTGCCCGGCTGGAAAGGGGGTTTGCTGGGTGGCTTCTCGTGAGCGTGGTCACCTCATGGCTGCTTCGCCCCTGAGGCTGTGCCCAACTCTTCGGGAGCCCACTTGCAAGGGAGCAGCTGCCCAGAAATCCCAAAATAATAAGCCCTCCCTGATAATAAGCCCAGGGCCATATATCATGGGGCAAAAGAAAATAAGACCCTGTCGTATTTTTGGGGAAACCCGGTAGATTCACCCATATCCTTGTTCTAGGCACCTTTGATGATGGGGGATTCAAGAGAAAACTGTCCCTAGGAAAGGAAAGAGGTTACCATTGAGTATGGCTATTATATCATTCTCCAAAGACCATAGTGTTTGAATTTTATTTATTATAATCAAAGAATTATTATGGCAGTAGAATCCAAGTCTTTTGCAACCCAAATTGCAACCCAAATTGCAATTATGAGAATATATATATATATTTTCACCCATATAACCCGCCCACGCAAATAACCCGCACACACGAATAACCCGCGGGTTTTCCGGATCGTGTAAAATATTTCCCGTATACCCCGCCCACGCATATAACCCGCGACGAGTAAGAGAGAAGGGAAACAGCTGAGATGGGGGGGAAGAAACGGAGAAAGAAGCCTGCGCAAGCTGGGGAAGAGGAAAGGAACGGAGGAGAAGGAAACAGCTGAGATCGGGGTGGGGGAAGAAACGGAGAAAGAAGCCTGCGCAAGCTGGGGAAGAGGAAAGGAACGGAGGAGAAGGAAACAGCTGAGATCGGGGTGGGGGAAGAAACGGAGAAAGAAGCCTGCGCAAGCTGGGGAAGAGGAAAGGAACGGAGGAGAAGGAAACAGCTGAGATCGGGGTGGGGGAAGAAACGGAGAAAGAAGCCTGCGCAAGCTGGGGAAGAGGAAAGGAACGGAGGAGAAGGAAACAGCTGAGATCGGGGTGGGGGAAGAAACGGAGAAAGAAGCCTGTGCAAGCCTCCGATCGTGTAAAATATTTTCCGTATACCCCGCCCACGCATATAACCCGCAGGGGGGCGCTGTGCATGCAAAAAACGCATATAACCCGCGGGTTATATGGGTGAAAATACGATATATATATATATATATATATATATATATATATATATATATATATATATATATATATATATATATATATATATATATATATATATATATATATATATATATATATATATATATATATATATATATATATATATATATATATATATATATATATATATATATATATATACCATTAGTTTAAAACAAGGCATTATAAAAGATATTTAAGGTTTTAAACCTCCCTCAGGGATCACTGCCTTGTTGTGGCGAAGGGGCTTGCAAGTTCGTAGAGTGATGGGAATATCTGTCTCTTGAGAAACCTATATGTGGGTCAAGAAGCAACAGTTAGAACTGGACATGGAACTATTGATTAGTTCAAAATTGGGAAAGGAGTCTGGCAAGGTTGTATACTGTCACTCTGCCTATTTAACTTATATGCAGAACACTTCATGTGGGGCTAGATGAATCAAAAGTTGGAATTTAGATTGCCAGGCGAAATATCAACAACCTCAGATATGCAGATGATACAACTCTAATGGCAGAAAGTGAAGAGCAACTAAAGAACCTCTTGATGCAGGTGAAGGAGGAGAGTACAAACTTTTGCTTGAAATTTAACATTTAGAAAACTAAGATCATGGCATCTGACCCTCTCAATTCCTGGCAAGTAGATGGGGAAGAAATGGAGGTAGTGACAGATTTTATTTTCCTGGGCTCCAGGATCACCAAGTTTGACCATTAGGAAGGCTGAGCACCAAAGACTGGAGGCCTTTGAACTGTGGTGCTGGAGAAGACTTCAAGGTGATCAAACCGGTCAGTCTTAGAGGAGATCAACCCTGGCTGTTCTTTAGAAGGAAATCAGATCCTGAAGATGAAACTCAAGTACTTTGGCCACCTAATGAGTAGGTAGGACTCACTGGGGAAGAGCCTAATTCTTGAACTAGAAGCCATCCAAGCCCCTTTTGTCCCTTGATTCTACGAGTTGGTTCACTATGGAGTTTGTCTTGGAAAATGTCAACCCTCTCTTCTCTGTGTCAGACCCTCTAGTACAGGAAGAAAGCTATCATGTCACCACTAGTCTTCTCTGTTAACTAGACATACCTGGTTCCCTTAACCATTCATCATTCAGTTTAGCCTCCAGACCTCTTATCAATATGTTGCTCTTCTGTGCATTCTTTCTAGGGTTTCTGCATCTTGGTATAATATTCCAAGTGTGGCATCACTATTGAAGTATACATTGGTGCTATGTGAGATTGAGACCATACCATTTTGTTGGATAGGGCATAGTGCTTAGGTTTGTCAAGATTCTTCTGAACCTTGAATTCATGTTCCAAAGGGTTGGCAATTTCACCCAGCTTAGTGTCATCTACTAACTTGATGAGTTCCTCTTCATTCCCCACATCTATATTATTTCTGAATATGATGAAGAGCACTGGGCCTAAGACAGAAACATTGGGTACCTCGCTCATGCTTCCCTCCATGTAGATGCACTGCCTTTGAGGAATACATACCAAGAGTGGTTGATCAGTCAAAACCAGAGATGGTTGATGAATCAATTGCAAATCCCACTTCCACACCCTCTCATCCAAGTCCCTCCCTCCTCATTTTTAGATATAGCAGAAAATGTGTATTTTGCTTAACACTATTACATATGCATGCTTTTATAGCCTTATTCCTTTTAATAATGTAAGCTGTGTCTCCTTGCTGTGAGATAGTTGACAAACCAATTTAATAAACAAATAGATAAATACATACATAAATAAAACCTGCTTGTTCTTCAACAAGAAATTCTTTGTTCATCTACACTCTATCAACTCTACTTAAGAGGAACATAGCATTTATTTTAGCCACAATATCTATTTGACCAATGGGACAATAATTGCTAGAGGTTTTTTATATATCTCTATATAGAAAATACTATTCCCAGCTTCCACCAAACTGGATGTAGCAGATATATTTATATGTTAAACCAGACAATAGAGGGACTCACAAGTAGGGATTTTTGGGTTGTTTTTTTTTGAATAGTTCCACTGGTAGAAAGTTCTTTCCAGGGGCTCTATTGATCTTCAAGCATTTTATGATGAATTTGATCATGCATACATTAAAGTAAAATATAGATCATATATTGGCTAACATGTTTGTAATTTTTAGAATAAAGTGGTTAAATAATTATGGTGGTCCCAATGAGTCACAATGTTTTATCAACAATAGTTAAGATTGGGATTTCTTTCATGAATATTGTTCAACACTGAGAATATCATTATATTTTGTAAGATAATGTACAAAGTGTGAGCTTTCCACCAGTGCTGCACCTTATTATTGTAGAGAAGCCCCTTTGATTGAATAGAGAGTCTCTCTTCACCAACATGAGTATGCAGCAGAAGCCCCCAAAGCAATGGGGATGGTGTCATGAGATAATATGTCTGTTTTGAACCACGTTCCCACTCTAATGTGTATTGCAATCCCCAGCCATGATACTTAGAATGTCCATAGTGAAAACAGCTCTTGAGTTCCAAGCAGAAGATATGGTTGGATCAATCCACATCCACTAACACCACTCTTACTTTACTAGATAGAGAAAGAGACACACAAACCTGTGCAACTTTGTAGGTGCCTACTAATGTTGACATCTGGATGGACGTGGCCCTGTCAGCTGCATCAAGAAGAGCCAAAACGTTATCCTTCCTTCCACAACTGTAGTTAGGAATATTAGCTTTTCCAGTAGACAGAATGTCCAGCAAGGCATCTGAAGTGCCAAGTGTAGTCAAAGAGTTGTCATGGATGTTGTAGCCAAGTGTGAGATTTCCCAGAAGCTGGATATTCTTATTGACCATTTGAATGGTGAAAACAAAGGGTTTTATTCCTAAAGTACCATAAGGTGCACTAATGTGAAAAAAATGTTCCAGTTAATATCAGCATGATCAACAGAAATAATATAATACCTTTTATCAATTTTATCCTCTCTGTCAACACATGACTGTTGAGCCTGAAGCAAATATTCAGCCAAAACCAGACGTAAATGATAGTCACTAGACAACATTTAATATTTGTGAATGTTAACAAAATGGAATGGATATTGTTCTTCACCAGAGTTAAGAAGTACAAATTCTCCATTATTTGTAACAGTACTATTTTTCATCACTCCAGTACCCAATTTGCAAAATAAGTCAACCTTAAATTAGAGCCACCATAAAAGGAGATGGATATTTCATAAATGATCAGAAATGCCACTCTAACAAGTAATCCTCTAATTCTGTAAGGATCAGTCATTGAATAGCATTGAGCAGTTATAAAAATATGGAAATGAGCTAGTCAGGGGAAACTACAACAATCACTACTTTAAACAAAAATCAGTATTCAGATCATGAATTCAGGACTGGATGAGGAGAGGGAAATAATGTGGACTTCTTTCAGGTGTTTTTATACCCATCTTTGCATTTGTGTTTCTTCCAGAAAAAAAATACAAAAGAGGGAACTCATGTAAATCAGAACAATTCAAGAAATTAAGCAGTTCCAGCAATTTATGAGTAAGTGAAATGTGAGGAAAAGAATAAGGGTGTTAGAACAGCATATGGAGGGAATAGAACTATATCATGCTGAATGACTTACATGCGAACCATGTGAGGAATCTTGTTGAAACTGAAGATTTCACGTACTATTGTTGATTTACTGAGGATTATGCTAATGAGATAGTGTCCTTGCCTGTAGAAGCTCCATGGTCTTTTTCCACTCTGATACTCCAAATTCAGTGGGCACTTCATTCTAGGTTTCCCAGGAACTGTCTGTGATATCAGCAGCATCAAAAGCAGAAACAGGAAGTCCATAATTCATGGGACTGAATCAACCCTCTTCCCAATTCTAAAAAAGAGTTAGAATCATTAAAAGCACTTTATTAAAATGGAGTGGCTTTTAATGCTTCTAATGCTTCTATCCAGTGGCTTTTCTTATTCAAGCCGAGACAAACTGAGCTTCATCTGGAAAGGAGAGAAAGTACATTTAAAAGCACATCCCCTATCTGTCCTAAATCTTGTGCAAACCATTCAGCACAAATAGATGCTTTTATCTTTTTCTGATGCAAGCTCCCTTCCATGTTGCTTCTGGTGGATGTTTACCTCAAAGGCAGTCATGGAAGAAGTAGCAGAAGTGATCTCAAAGTCCGGGATTGTGATAATTATTATAATTTGTCCTCTGGGCCTTCTGAACTTCTTCCAGGATTCCATGTACAAAGGGGCATCTGGAAAAAAGGATGTTTGTAAAAAGTTACACATATACCCTGGGGACACTTTTCTACCATGGCTGTGACATCCTTCCTGCCAGGACATGTTCAGAAAGTGATGCTTCAATATTCAGACATTTGACTTCTGCTGTCCTCCATTGTGATATATTATCTCCAGAGACTGCTAGAGAAGATCATCTGGAGTTATAGAGTTTGGTGTTGGTCTAGGTTGTTGACACTTTAGTACTCCCTGTCCATTAATACCAAGGAAGCAATCTGCACCCAGACTAAAGTTAATAGTTGGTCCTCTTTGGGGTTTTCTTTTCTATGAGCTCTCCATATATTAATCCTACATTGGAGCTGATTTTGAAATTCCTTGGCCTGAAATGAAATTTCATTTCCGATCTTTTCTATACGTATAATTTTTTGGAATGAGAATTGACTCAAGAAGCATGGAATATTAATGGGGCAAATAGCCCCATTCCTGTGGAAAACATTTTTCATTTGCTGAGAAAATTGATTTTTGATATAATTTGTCAACAAGAAATAGATATTCAGTTTTAAGATAAGGAATACTGTATAAATAAAAGAATAGGGAAGGAATTCATATCAGGTGATCTAAAAAAAACATTAATGGATTGTCTTATATCTAATACCCCAATTTAAACCTAAGTTAATATTATCAGATGAGTGTAGCAGATAACTAGAATAATTAAGCAGTGGAACAACTTGCCTTCAGAAGTTGTGAATGCTTCAACACTGGAAGGTTTTAAGAAAAGATTGGACAACCATTTGTCTGGTGTAGGGTTTCCTGCCTAAGCAGGGGGTTGGACTAGAAGACCTCCAATGTCCCTTCCAACTCTGTTATTCTGCTCTATATATAGCTGAAAAAATAGAGGTTGATAGAATGAATGGACATACCTTGTGGTCTAACTATATTATAAACCAATATCACTGAATTACCATCTGTAATTTCATTGATTTTTGTCTTCATGGGAATGCTTGGGGAAATTTCACATGTATTTAGGTATTCGTGTCAATCGTTATATCGATTTAAATGATTATCTTGTGTTGGATGGTGGTGTTATGACCCAGATTGCCTAGGTAGAGGCAGGCATCAATAGAGTCTTTATTGCTCTGTTAACTGCCATAACAATAGGCTCTACAATGTCCAGTAAGGCTTCACCCCACACTTCCCTGAAGGCAGCCACCGTCAGTCCCACAAGCAAAAGTCAGTAAAAAAAAACAGCCAATTCACAAAGGCAGAGAGAAAGAGAAGAAAAGCAAAGATACAAGCTCATGGGGCAAGGTCCAGAGTTCAGGCCCACAGGGCAAGGGAATTCCACAGGGGCAGGCAAGTCCACAAGGCCAAAGGCAAGGCACAAGTAGAAACACGAGTCAAAGCTGAGTTTTTCCAAAGCCATTGGAATGTAAACCAAAGAAAACAATTGTTCCTGACAAAGACAAAGTCCCCCGGCTTCTCCTTGTGAAGAAGGGTGGGGCGACCTCCTCCCAAGCAGCTTTGCAGCCCTCCTTTGAGCTTGCCTCCCCTCTACTCTCTATACCCTTGGATCAAGTGGGGGAGACAACTGTTCCTCATCAGAGGGGGTCTGCTGCCTCTCAGCACCACTGCCTGTCTGAAGATGATCCTCCTTTGTGCCTGTGAGGGCAGGCAGCTCTCTGTCAAGCCAACCACCTCTCCCAATGCCTGAAGGGCCTTGGACAGCATTGTCCTCAGCCTTTGGACTTTCCAAACATTCCAATGGAGAGTTCCATCACTGTCGGATGGTCCCAGTTCCAACGCCTGCTCCTCCTCCAAAGTGGGATACGATGAGGCCACGACAGGTGGATTCATATCTCATTACCCAGAGAAAAACCACTTTTACCCAACTTTGAGATAATTTACTCAGGTTTGGAAAGCACTGGCCATGGTGAGATTGGAGGTTCAGTTGTCTGGGAATGTTGGAAATGGAAAGTCCTAATTCCACTGTCAGGCCTGCAGCCAGATTCCTTTTGGATCTTTGGCCTGCCACACTTCTATCTACTATGCTGTTTCTATAGTGGGGAAATGGAAGGAAGATAGTAAGGAGTAGGTGTCAGCCTTCGGGCTGCCATTCAGGGGGGAGCCCATCCATCACCATACCCGCTCGGCCATACTTACACGCCACCAACACTGCCACATTGATGTTGACTCTCTGATGTTGGCGGAGCCTGTAGCTGCATGTGGCTCTGCAAGGCTTCCCTCACTTTTCTGCGGAGTAACTCTTCTACTCGAGTGCAACTGCCTACTCTGCTGTAACTCTCTGCTCGGTGGAGCTAACCAGGGAGAAGGCTATGATGACACTGAGAGGGGGTGTGGGTGAGGGTGTGGGTCATGGTGATTGGTGATGGTGGTTGGGTTTCATCTGAGTGGAGTTGGTCATGGAATTAACTGACTCTGTTTGTATTCAATGTGAACGCCGGAACATGACAGTAGGATATGATGTAACCAAAATAAAATTCCTTTTAGATTGCCAAGGTCATCCTTTATTTTGGTACCTCTGCACCTGACTGGAACTGGATGGGTGGAACTGCCAGCATGGCAGTGGAAGATTGGACCATGTGATGGACTTGTGGGTGTGGGAGCAAGATGTTGAACTTTCAACTAGGTGGGGAAAACCAAGAAAGTTCAGTTTCCAGTTTTCCCAGATGTGCCAACATGGTTCTCTTAATAAATTGGAACTTTGACCAATACTCTGCCTTGGACTCTGATTTAATTTTGGATGCTGTTGGGAATCCTGACATTCATTTAATAATCTGTTTTTCATTTTTTTTAAAAAAAGTTGATTTTAAAAAAGGGTAACAGAATAAGCAGGCACAATCTTAGAAAAGAAGAAAAAATAAGAAAAGTAATAGGAAAATAAAAGGAAATAGCATATAATTTCCATTATAGCAGTTATGTAATTATAAAATTGTTTTATAACTGTTATGCAGTTATAAAAACATTTAATATATTTTATCTTCCCTCTTTAAGATTGTATCATAATTCTTTTTCTTCCATATTTAACCCATTCTAACAAACTAATATATAAACCATAACACCCCCACCCCCAATGTTTTAAAGGAAAAATTCCATATAGGTTGTCCAGTCATTAACAAATGTATTTATTAATTTCTCCCCAATATTCTTTGACCCCAAGATGTGTGCTCTCCTGCTCACACACATACCACATAACTGTGGTTTAGTGGGTTTATTATTCCCATGCAACTCCCTTCACCAAAAACCTAGAACTGTCCTAATTAAGTCAAGCCACAAGGAGGCTAATGCTAATCCACAGAGCAATGGCCAATGAGTCCACAAGGCTCTTGAAAGTTTCCCAATCAAAATAAATCAACCAGGCAAAATTAAATCCACAACACAAGAGGGTTCACACAGCAAGAAAAGTTCAGAGTTCAGAAGGCATGGTGCCAATCCAACAAGAAAAGAATCACAACAAGCAGAAAACACACAGCTAGGAAATGGACATGTTCTTCCAAGCCCCCCTTTCCTCTCTCTACTGTGCTATATAGACAGTTTCTGGTGAAGCCCATAAAGAAAGCCAATGCTTTCTCTTCACGAGTAATATGGATGACCTTCTCTGCTCCTGCTTTTTCTCTGCCCTATGTGTTCTTGGATCAGGTGCAGAAGACAGTTCCTTTTCCTCATCGCTCATTGGCTCCAGCTGTATGCTTTCTCCACTGAAGCATCGGGGTTGTCCTGCTGCAGCTGTGCTTCAACCAAATCCCTCTCAGGCGGCTGCTTGTATCCATAAGCGAATTCCCTTCCAAGTGTCCCTGGAACTGGTTTGTCTTCATCCGAGCTGGTATCTGGAGAGAAAACTAGGGTAGCACATGGGACAACTTGCTGCAGGACAAATTACACCAATATTGCACTAAAGCTGTGTAAACATTAAAGAAAGGATGCCAAAGGAGGGACAAAATAAAATGTAAATGATAAAAGTTGAAATATTTTAAAAAAATATTTTAAATTATTAAATTGAGTTGCTGTATTGTCCCACACTGAGTTTTCCCATGGTGAGTTGACCATATCAAGTTGGCCATGTCAAGTTGGCTATAGTGAGTTGTCCCATTCCATTGCAAAGATCGCCACTGAATTTATTTGTTTCTTTGTTCAATTTATTTCAGATGGGCTCTAAAATCTTCCCTTTAAAAGACAAATTTGGTCATTTACATTTTGTCAATACATTTTTTTTCAATACATGATTGACCAATTTATCAGAGTCTTTTTTACTTATGAAGAAAGTGGTAACACTTGTTCTCCCAACTCACAATATTTGCAAGTTTGATAACTGTAGCAGAAAGTTTCAAATGTGAAAAGACTACCTGAGATAAGAAACCAAGGTTTCTGCTTTTAAAAATTCCTGGATGTTTCTGTTCTAGTTCCATGAATGAATTTTGCAATATTTCCCATCAGAAATTGTACTTGGACCAAAATGGAGATGTAGCAGCAGATCTGAACATCATAAGCTGGGTGTTTCTTCCTGGGTGGGATCCTGTCGATGAGCAACTGGGGAGTTTTGAAAGGCAAAGATTTATAGTCAATGAACTTACTCTTTCATTACTAAACACGCTCAACAAGGTGGGAGAAATATTGGTGTCCATTCTCTATCTTCAAAATCCTGAGCACCCATTTCAAGTTGGCCAAGTCAAATCACCAAGGTGGTTGACCTTCACTGAAAATGGAATGTGGGAAGTAGAAATCTTAGTTTTCTTAGACTGCTTGAAAGGCATCAGTACTTTTGATCAAAGTGTTCTTTACATTTTAAAATATGGACCACTGTTTTAAATTGATTCCACAAAGTCCAACATGGGTACTAGGTGACAAATTTTTAGGTCTTTGATCAAGGTCATTTTGTGCATCTTCTGCAATCTGGTATCAAATAGAGAGTGGGGCTCTCAAGTGCTGATGATTGTGGTATTGATAGACTCAAATTTGCTTGTTCTTATTCTAAAATAAGAAAAACATAATTTGGGTAAACAGTTTCCAAGTTCAGGTTTGTGCTGAATCAAATGAAATTGAATCAAGAGTGGATGGACACCTTCTTGGCTCCCGTGGCAAATATGCCTTGGAGTTTAGATTGCCTGGCTGGGACAGTGTCCCCTGAAAGGGAAGCTCCATAGTTGGTAACATTTTTAAGCAGTCAAGATGTGGCAAGAATTATCCTTGGATTCCATTCAACCCAGTGGGATAGAGCAATATGACTTTTGCTCATTGGAAGGAAGTCCAAGTCATTCAGTTTACCTGAAAGCATAGTGACTTGTTCTGATGTAAGATAATGCCCTGACCCAGAAACTGGAGCACTGAAGCATGACTTTCATCCAAAGAAAAGCCCTTCCTGATATTGAAAATAAGGGACAATTGGAAAGGAAATGTTACTAGGAGTCAGCCTCCGCTTTGCTGCTGCTTCTGCTGCCATTGAAACGGGGAGGGGTGGCATGGTATTTGGGGGGGAATCATTGTTGTGCTGGAGGAAGATTCTAGATTTTGAACTGACCACCTTACTGTGCATGTGGAGGAGGAGTGTTTCCCGCCAAGGCCAACGGTCCAGCATGCCATCCTGGTGATGCCTTTCGACGTTATCTCGCACCTGACATTTGGGAGAATTATGATTGGACTGTTTTCGGGATGCCAAGGGGAGGGGAATGAATTATACAATATATTATTCGCTTTCATGCCTAATTAATCAGACTTAGCTTAGCTTCGCTTCTATTCATTTATAATTAGTAAAAGTACACTTGATTTCAACAAATGGAGTCCGGTGGTTTTCTTTCCTGATTTTTGAATGAAGAAGGGCTGACACTAAGATTTTTTTTTTTGGCTTTTCATTTGATACCCCTTGAATGATATTGTTTATCATTCCTAAATTCCGCCTAAACCTCTCTAGGCAGAAACTAATTCCAAATTTAATTAATATTTTAGTTAGTCCAAATTTAACTAATCATGAACATGAATTTGTTTTTCCATGGCAGTTGGTGTTATCTAGTTGTAGTTCTTCAACAGAAAGGACCTTGTCTTGGTCATCAAGCTGAGCCTTAGAGCCTTTTCCAGCAAAAGCCCATACTCATGTTCATCTCCTACAGCAAAACATGCTCGAATTTTTGAGGAACATATTTTCAGGACCTTAACTCTTTGTCATCTAACTACAAGTCCTAGAAACTAGGTACTTTAGTTTCATATGACTAAGATGGCAGCCATATAAATTAAAGAAAAATACACAAATAAACAAAGACCCTCTCCTTTAAGGTAGATAGATCTAATTTGTAAGGAGATGTTTTTTCACCATTTATCTTAACTGGGAAACTATTTTAGATAACTTTCAAAGGGAAATAGTTTTGTGATGTTTTAGGTAGTCTTGAAGAAACCTTTGTAGATCCTACCAGTTTTAAGGTTCTTCCTTCATCACAGTTTTATTCTATTTTCATACATTTAATGAATAAATATTTAATAAATCTTTTAGAATAAATGTTATTCAAAATTTTAACATGAAAACATCATCATACTGTAAAATCATAGATATGTATAATAAGAAATAAATTTTAATATAGCCATGAGAAAGAAGCCACTGTTTGTCATTTAACGCTTGAATCATTTCTCAGTTTCATCCCTCCCAATTTTATTAAGTAGAAAAGTATTTTAATGTGACATTCTAGAAGTAAAAGGATTGATGAAGAATCTCTCAGGAGTTGTAACTCCTGCAACTACTTGGAAATAGTTAGAGAATGCAAACTTATCTAAGTGAAGAAAAGAGTCTCTTTGACTAATGTTCATTTTCACCTTTATTTTCTATGGGTGGTGATTCATAACATATTTTCTTTGGCATTGATTATTTTTCTGCTTAGTCTCCACCTCAGTCCAAATGTGTGGAAATTTGTCATCCTGGATTTGTCAAACGTGCTCGAGAAGGAGAACCAGTTTGTTGCTACGACTGTGTTCCTTGTTCAGAGGGGACCATCTCCATTCAGGAAGGTGGGTGACACCATAGAAAAGAGCAGGACTTGGGGATGTTAGATTCATCCACAGCGTTCCAAGTTAAGAAAAAGATTAAAGCTGAAGTGTTTTCTTCTTTATTTGAAAGTGCATAATTTCTTATCTAATGGGAAGAACAGCAAAATGGTCTTGAAAGAGTGGTTGCAAAGTGATGAGGGTTTTTTCCATATTGGGCAACCTGTATGAACTGCCAGATGAAATATCTCTTCTGTTTTTATTTGGATGTTTCCTTCTATATTTTGACTTCTAGGAAAATCACTGTTCTTTGAAACTCGAGGAAATATCTTAGTATAATTATTGCAAGGATTCTTGCAATGTATTCTATATGGGCCTCTCTGTGAGTATCACTAGGAAGGTATTGCTGGTCCATAATGGCATGCTGTAGACAGTTATGGGGACAATCTCATGCCACCCATATTTCCATTGCTCCTGTTAGCCATTCTAGATTATTTCCATGACTAGCTTTCTCTGCCACCTTGTTAGATTTCACAAAAAAGACATTCTCTGAGTCCAGTATATTAAGAAGGGCCATCTTGCAAAACTCAGGTGGTGTATCTAGAAAGATTAACTGATTCATTATTACACTCTAATGCTTTAGGTTCTACACGTTAATATGAAATACTTCAGGATTTCTTTCTATAGATGTTAGTAATATACTAGCTATTCATGTATTATCAAAGCAGATTATTTGTAATTTAGGAATCAAATGAGGGGTCCTTGGTGCTCTCTGAGCTTGCTTGTTTTCTTGCAGATGTTTCATTACCCAAATATAATCAATACAAGACATCAGTGCAAGAAACATCTGCAAGAAAGCAAAGAAGCTCAGAGAGCATCAAGACCCCCCATTTATTTATTATTTTTTATGCAACCCATTTCCCCTGCAAGGTGACTCTGGGAGGCATCAAAGACACACACACATACACACTTGTCTGTATGTTTGTGATTGTGCATGTATATCTATGAAAATAATGTTGTTATTATCTTATCTTTATTGCCCCTGGTATGAGATGCTGTCCCAAGAAGCTACTTCTTAAAATGTAAATTTAAAAAGTCCTTTTTGTGTTCTCAGATATGGAAAAATGCAGCAGGTGTCTACCTGATCAATATCCAAATGAGGACAGAAAACAATGTATCCCCAAAATTATAACCTTCCTGTCTTACAAAGAACATCTTGGGTATCATCTTGGGCTCTTTTGCCCTACTCTTATTTCTAACCACAGGCCTTGTTTTAATCATATTCATTAAATACCTAGAAACTCCCATTGTCAAAGCCAACAATCAAGACCTCTTCTACATCCTCCTGGTTTCCTTCCTGCTCTGCTTCTTGTCTTCTTTTCTCTTCATTGGTCAACCAAGGAAAGCCACTTGTCTCCTCCGACAAGCAGTGTTCAGCATTGTCTTCTCACTTGCCATATCTTCTCTCTTGGCCAAAACAGTAACAATAGTGCTGGCTTTTCTGGCCGCAAAACCAGGAAATCGAGTAAAGAGATGGTTGGGAAAAAGCTTGGCCAACTCCATCATCCTTTCTTGTTCCGCTGCCCAAGTTATCATCTGTTCCATCTGGTTGGGAGTTTTTCTACCATTCCCTGATTCTGACTTTCACTCCCAGTCTGACGAGATCATCCTGTAATGCAATGAAGGCTATGTTGTTATATTCTACATCACCCTCAGCTACCTGGGCTTCCTAGCTGCCATCTGCTTCACAATGGCTTTCCTGGCCAGGAATCTCCCTGGGGCCTTCAACGAAGCCAAGCTGATCACTTTCAGCATGCTGGTCTTCTGCAGTGTCTGGGTGAGTTTGTGCCCACCTACCTCAGCACCAAAGGAAAATACATGGTGGCTGTTCAGGTCTTCTCCATCTTGTCCTCCAGTGCTGCTCTGCTGGGCTGCATCTTCATTCCCAAATGCTACATTATCATTCTGAGGCCAGATTTGAACACAAAGGAACATCTCACAACCAGAAAAAATGTAGAAATGTGAGTCAGAGGAATTTTAAGATTTAACTTTTTTCCAACAGCCTACATAAACAAAATGGTCCAAGCTGCTCTCCATACATAAGTAAACCAATGATTTTGCTTAATATATTTAAAGGGTCTTTGGAAGATAATGTCCCCAACTGGATAAAATGAATTTCAAAGATGAGCTTTTTGTAATCCTTAAGGCAGAGTATTTGCCAATGCCCTTAGCCATCTGAGGCCTGAGATGCCACACCCAGGTTTTCCAATCATGACACTTGTGCAATGGGAATCGTGTTACCATGCCAGAAACATATAGTTGGTGGTAGAGGCTCTAGAAATTCAATTATTGTAGGTACAAAGAGCCTTTCAATCTCTGCCTGGGGGAAGAGTCCAAATCAGCTTTCTGTGGCCATCTTGTCCAACCTTCCTCTGAAAATTGATGTTTCAAATAAGAAAAATGAAATGCGTTATCTATGCAGTGCAAAATAGAAATGGAAAAGGCCTGAATGTCACTGAATTCTATTCTTCCAAAACAGAGCTGACATGAAAAATAATAAAAAGATGACCTTAACAGTAGTGTGCAATAGTGTGAACTGCTTTTTCATAGAAAAAGAAAAGCAACATTTTTATAAACATGGTGGTTATTATGAAGAAGCAAGTGATTTCTTGAGCACAGGGAGTACTTTCCCTTCCTTCTGCTCAGAAGTTGCAGCTCTTTCTAGTGATCCCTATAGTATGGGGAGTAGGCTAAATAACCTAATACATAAACCTCTGGGATTTTGAAGGTGGCCAACATGGGGAAAATCTGGGAGGAGAGGTCAGTCTTAGTCCCTTCAAGGACATTGAAGAGATCCTTCAGCCCTTCACAGCTGTAGTTGGAAACCTTGACATCCCCAGCTGAGAGCAGGTCCAGCCCAGCATCCCAAGCCATTCTGGGTTTCAAATAATTGTCAGGAGAGTTGTAGCTCAGCTCCAGTCTACTTTGGGAAGGAGCTGGGGATTGTGGTTGATCTCTTGGATAGCAATTGGAAAGGAGAAGACTTTCTAGTTGCAGATGGAGGCTCTCCTAGTAAAGTCTATTATAAGCTAAATTAGAACAAAGAAAACAATGTAAGAAGTTAAAACCCACCCCTCTCCTAGAAAATAAAATATTTTAGGAAATATTAAAAAGGCAGAATATTTCCCCTAAAAAGAGAAGTAGAAACTCAGAGAGGCAGAAACTCTGCCCCCCTCCTTTGTCAATGGGCCATTAAGGCCTGAGCCAGAGAAACATCTTTAAGGCAGGAAACAGACTCACTCTTAATAGCTTCCCCCATCTTTGTCAATGGGCCATTAAGGCCTGAGCCAGCCTATTCTACATAATCAAGATCTACCTCATCTCACTGTACTTTATTGCACCACCTACCAAATTTCAACCAAACTTAGTACACAATAAAGCTAGCTATGACCTCTGACAGTAACCATTCAGAATACATTTCTTACACAGGAATAGGAAACAGAGGTGGGGCCCCAGAGAGGACAGAAAACCCGGTACTCTCAGCGTCACTGCCCTTTTCTGCTCAGGAATTCAAGCCATGTGATTCTGCTTAGGAGCTCAAGCCATGTGATCCTGTCCACCATTAAACCATCTTTCCAAGCAGCCTCCATGTTTCCAGTCTCTTTTTCCCCACTTGGAACTGAACCCAGAAGGACATTTCTTCCAACAACAGAAAAGAGATAAATATTTTAAACTCCCTGAAGTTATGTTTTGACTTCCTTTTTTTCTATAATCTATCCTGTTTAATCATTAAAATCATAAATTGCTGGTTTGTTTTTTTGGCGATTTTACAGAAAAAAACCAGAAATGTTTTGCAATTCTTAATAAATCTTTTGCCCTTTCACTAATGAAATAAGTCAGTTTGATCATCTCAGCAAGTTCTCTCAATTTCAACAATCATTCCTGCTTGGTGGATAATGCTGAATATTACAACTCTGTGCCTATAGTAATCTTGCCATAGTAATCATATATTGAAATAATCTTCATTGATTTTTTCCATTTATCCATCAATTCTCAAAGAAAACATTCTGGCTTCAACTTAATATTTATCTTTAAAATTCCCTCTATCAATGTATGGATTTGAATTCATTTTTAAAGCTTTTTTTACATGTCCATCAAGGATAATATGTTGCTTCATGTTATTTATAATTCCAATTCTACAAAGTTTCCCAATTAAAAAAAAACCCACATGCTATAATCTCTGGGAGTCTTTTTGATTGGAGCAATCTTTCTTTGCGTTGTCAACTTCTCACCCCCTCCAAGGTTCCTGAGACACTGAGAAGTTTCATTGCTGAATTGGAATTCAAAAGTTAGCATATGCTATGTGTGTGGGGGTGGGGAGGGAAAAAAGAACATTGGTATGATTGACAAAATTGAGAAACTTTCCTTGAATTATCATCCATTCCCACTTTCCCACCAGAGAATCAAAATGACTCTCATGTTCCTAAAATATTATAGTACTCACTCATTTTCTAATGCAACACAGAGGCACATTAATTCTTGACAGGGGTCTTCATCAACTGCTGCTTGAGAACATCAACCTGTGTTGTGTTCCTGGTACAGATGTATCCCTAATATTTATCCACAGGAAAATAGGATGGTAATTCACTAAAGGAACCTGGCAAACCAGACACAAGCTGGAAATTGAGAAATGTTTGGAACTTCCACAATCATTTGTGAGTGGACTGGCCTTAATTCCATGACTAGAGGAGTGACTTATCCAGCAATTGCAGTAGATGGACACTGGTTGACATGATATGATTTCAAGATAGGTGTTATTGCAGAAATGACCTCTCCACTGAGATAGCCTCCTGGCCTGTAATGGTTCAGTGTCTCTTCTCCATCCTACTCCAGAGCCAAAAGACATTTGATACATTGGACATAATAGAAGCACCCCTGAAGTCCAGCTTGACAAACAGATGAACATTTTGGAGGTGTTCTAGGTGTTCCAAAATTAGTGGCAAAGAAAGAAATTGTTCAATGGTGGTGTGGTCCAAGCCACATGAACTGATCATAATGGACAGCCTTTGATTTTTTTCATCCTCTGGGGGTGATTGGAGGGTGTATGTAGGAATACTATGATCTGTGGAAAATGGATGCCTATGAAGTTGGTTCTGGCACCAGAATCAGGCATTGCCCAGGCCTCCAATAGAGGTTTCTCTGCCATCTTCAATGACACTGAAACTGCTAGGTGTTTTGATGGAGTTGGGCTGTGTTTGGGTTTGGTTTGCCAGAAGTTGCCCCAGAATTAGTAGTCATCTAAACCTAATCAATTTCCCAAAACGGCTGAGTTTGGGTTCTAAACTCACATTGAGTAAGATTTGTCAGCCAGTTACAAATCCATCTGGTAGTGATGCTGTCTATCTCACATTATTTTAGCTTACCAAGAAGTAGGTTGCGGTCTACTTTGTCAAATGCTTTTCTGAAACCCAAGTGTACTATATTCACTGTATTTCACTGGTCCATTAATTTAGTCAACTAAATTAATTTAGATCAATTAATTTAGGAACTCCTTGACTCAAAGAACAATTAACAATTACTAGAAGCCACTCACATGACAACCTCCATGCTACTTTAACAAGCTAAGAGGGCATGGCTCTAAAAAGTAGTTGGCCAAGCTCACATTCCTAAGGTCTCTGTCTACTTCCTTCTGTCTACATGTCAACTGTCCCAAAATATCTGGGAAATACTCCTCCCCAAGCATCTCCTCCGGACCCGCAATGAAGCCAGCATACAGCTGAGAGCAAATCTGAGTTACTTTCTCAAATAGATGCTGAAAAAAGTCTTACAAATGGCCCTGGAACAGGCTCTTTAAGCCCCTCTATCCAACAGGATTGTGTCATCTAAAGCAGGGCCATGGGCAGGGACTATCTGAAATTGCAATAAGGATGAAATACTGGTTGTTTTCCTTCCTTACCACCACAAGCCTTAATAGCAGTTCTAAGTTGTACTTTGTTAAGTTTGTCTTTTGTTGAGCACCATCAATGCTCCAGACCTCTCTTCTTTTATTTCCCTTAACTCCTTGATTTACTGCAAGTGATGGGATTACAAAGAGGGGAGAGTCACATGGATGTGATCCAATCTAATGTCTCAGCCACCTCCCTTATTTCAAGTAGTGACCAATGCATCGGAGCCACCATCCAGTGATAGAGCTGAGTACCATAAGCATTATAGTTGTAACAAATACCAAGCATGAGGAATGGTTTTGTCCAGTGGTCTTTGCTAATGTTAAAAGGTATACAAGATAAAATACATCAGAGGTCTTGGACCTTCGAGTTGAACGCTCATCCTCCATTAATTTCCTAATATGTCCCAGTAAGAAGGGCCAGAACCACTGCAGAAAACTTCCCCAAGAGCGTATCTGTGATTTTTCATTAACATGCTATTCTCCATCTGCTCCTCTGCAATGGAGCACTGGAAGTTTCAGGGTTCCAAATAACATCCAAAATTAAATCAGAGTCCAAGGCAAAGTATTGCTCTAAGTTCCAATTTATTAAGAGAGTCATGTTGGCACACCTGGGAAAACCCAAATCTCAGCTCCCTGGGTTTTCCCCATCCAGTTCAAAGTTCATGATCTTGCCCCACACCCACAAGTCCATCACATGATCCAATCTTCCACTGCCATGCTGGCAGTTCCACCCATCCAGTTCCAGTCAGGTGCAGAGGTGTAGAGAACAAAACATGACCTTGGATTCTAGAAAGGAATTTTATTTTGGCAACATCACATTCTACTCTTTACTATTCCCCCTCCCAATTGCCCACTAATGAAACAGCATAGTAGAATAGAATATTAGTGTGGCAGGCCAAAGATCCCAAAAGGAACTGGCTGCAGGCCTGACAGGAAGAACTTTAGGCTCCCCAGAGAAGAAATTGCTTCTCATTATAATTATCACCGCACCAGCCTTTGAAACCTCTTTTGCTACTTCTCCATTGACTGACTTTTATAGAAACATCATATTGAAGCCATATGCAAGGGATTTTGCATCAGAAAAAGATAAATGCCTCCAATGACACTCTTGTGTGGTACAAGTTTGGGGACAGCTACAAGCTGGGCTCCTGATTGAACCTTTATATCCTTCCTTTGTTGGCTTCTGTCTAAATCAAGAAAGCCACTAGCATTTCCATCTTGTGAATGTGCTTTGGATTCTTCTAACTTCGTGTTGCTTAGAAATAAAGAAGTGGTTGATTCAACTTAAGGAGGAATGGACCTCTTGCTTCTGCTACTGATGATGCAGCTTGTGCTGACCCAGAGAATCTTTGGGAGCTTCAAAACCAAATGCCCTGCACCTTTGAAGCAGCAGGAGAGAGGAAAGCCATGGAATTATTATGGGCCAGGAGACCATATAATTAATGTGGTTGAAACTGCAACAAAACCTTCTATCGGGCTGCTACAGTTCAATGGGGCTCGTTATATTTCTTCACCAATGTAAGTTATTCAGTGTGATGGGGTTGCATTCCCTCCTTTTGCATTTCTAACACTTCTGCCTTCCCTCTTATTCCTTCATTGTAGAATACGTGTAATAAATCCTTCTTGGATCCTTTTGAATTATAGGGCTCTCCTCTTTTGCCTTAACTTGTACAAGACTCAAATGCAAGGATGGAACAAGGGTTGCAACTGCCTCTCCCCCAACCCATATTAAATGCAGCTCCTTATAGGAATTAAGATTACTTGTTTTTACAATTGCTTTGCTGGGTCACATATTCCTTTTCTCCCCCCCCCCCCCCGGTTCTCTCTTAATGATCGAATGATTTTGAATCCTGGTTATTGGACAATTGAAAATCAGCATTACTATAAATAATGATCTATTTGTGATTATTAAACCTGCTGGAAGGTAACCCTCCATCCAATCATGTCAACAGTCATAAAAATAATGGTGATGGGTGACTATCATTTGCCTCTGTTTTAGGATTAGTATTGGGTTAAAGATTGTGTAGGCTTGTAGAGAACAAGACTAATAATTTAAAAATACATTGCTGCTGATGTTTATGGTAATGATGATAACATAAATATATATCTGTACAGTACTAGAGATACTAATCTGCCAAGAATTCTACGCTTCATTTTCGCCATTCAAGTGGTCAACAAGAATTCCAGGCACAATCTCACACTTGGCTACAATGTTCATGACAACCATCTGAGCCCCCTTCACACCTCAGATGCTTTGCTGGACATGCTATCTACTGGAGAAGCCAACATTCCCAACTATGGTTGTGGAAGGAAGGACAACCTTCTGGCTTTCCTTGATGCAGCTGACAGGGACATCTCTATCCAGATGTCAACCTTAGTAGGCACCTACAAAGTCGCACAGGTATGTGGATATGTTTTTCCATCTGGTAAAGTGAGTGGGATGAAATAGATGAATCATATCTTTTCTATGGCATTCAAGAGCTGCATCTTACCATGGCTTTAATGGGTGTCATGGTTAGGAATGTCCCTGCATAGTGGGAAAGAATCATCAAAGCAGCCATTTCATCTGAAGACACCCTCTCCATTGCTTTGGGGGCTTTTGCTGCACACTTGTGAAAGAGAGGAGTGGCTTTGTGTTCATTTGGAGAGTCCTTTGTACAGAGGAAAGGAGCATAGTGATGGGGAGCTCATGTTTTGTGCATAATTTTAGCCAAAATAATGATATTTTCAAAGAGAAAAAAAATAAAACACCAGGTATTCCCTCATCCTCTTATACGGAACTGATACCTTGGCTTAAAACAACTCAATCACAGCACCTGTTAGGGTGTCGATAAAATGACTTTGACTGCTGTCCTCAGAACAGAATTGGGAATTTGTACAATTTGTTTTTATCTAAAATCAGGGCATATGATTATTGATATACATTTAAAAGGAAGGAAACACACAAGACTCCCCTAATTCTGTCTGAACAGAACAATTATTTATGTTAGAACAGACAATATTTCAATGAAAAGTCTCTTGGATTGTATAATTGACAAACTATATTAGGAGCTTCTCTGTCTGTCTGTCTGTCTGTCTGTCTCTCTCTCTCTCTCTTTCTCTCTCTCCTCTCTCTCTTTCTTTCTGTTTCTCTTCCCCCTCTCTCTTACAAGTAAAAGAAGAAAATAAAAAAAAGATTTCTCCCGAATATTGAAGCAAAGAAAGATACTATATAGTCATTCTTTCTAACGTTGGCACATTGGATGAACCATTAAAAATGTACTTTCCAAATGGACAAGTATTAAACACACAAATGCCTAAACATCTTTGGGTAGTATTTGTTCGAGCAATATTTGAACGGCTGGACACAATGTTTAAACATGAAATATTAAACCAAATCCCTTTTAATAAATATATTTGCAAAGCTCCAGTGATTGAACACATCTAATATAGAATATAAACAGAGTTGGATGGAAACTTGGAGGTTTTCTATTCCAACACCTGCTCAAACAGGAGACTGTATACCATTCTGAACAAAATATCAATTGTATAAAAAAGAGAAAGATCAGTATTTTGGACAGCACATTAGACCAACAATCTGTTGGAATCCTTATATTAGAACATGTTTTCTGGGTGGTCAGAATTCAAATATTACAACAAATATAGCCTTATATTGGCTATATATAGAGCCGTCTACACATGTGAGTCTGATTGTAGTAAATTGTATGGGTTGTATGGGTGATTTGCAATTTTTATTTTTTAAACTTATTTTGCTTCTTGCATTCCATTTTATTATTAATGTGCAGTGTTTAATGTTCTGCACCTTAATATGGCCTACTGGCTACTCAACAATAATGATTCTAATATGTTAATGAGAACCAATTTGGATTTAGTAAAAGTTAATATTTTGGATATGATCTAATTCCAAACGTAAAACAGCATTGTCCCATGCTTTTTCAGGTTACTTGTGCTATTGTTTCAGAGGCTCTGAGTGATAAAAATCATTTCCCTTTTTTCTATCGGATGGCTCCCAAAGAAGGAATTGAATATCCAGCAATTGTCCAACTTCTCCTGCATTTCAGATGGACCTTGATTGGTCTCTTTGCTTCAGACACAGAGGAAGGAGAGAATTTCATGAGGACATTTACTCCTGTGCTTGTCAGGAATGGAATTTGTGTTGTTATATCACAACAATTCTCTATGACTGGACATACAGCATCCCTCAGTGATGCTATCACTAAGTGGAGACAAGTCAACGTCTTTGTTTTCTTTATAGACTATGGTAGCATGATGGATGGATTTCAAGCTGTCCATTTCACACTTGAAGTTTTGCCACAACCCATTGAAGGGAAAGTTTGGATCACCACAATCTTTGGAGAATTGCCAGTGAAAAGTCACAGGCTTTACAAATATATCCACAGTATTTGGACCTTTGCTTTTAAGGAAAGAGGGTATGCCGATAGCTTTCAACCATTTATCTTTGTGGAACCCCATTTTGAAAATCAGGCTTTTTACTGTTCTTTTTCAAAGTATGACTTTTCTATCAAAGGCCGGAGAAGATGCAGCCAGGTAGAACCACTGGAGACACAAGAGAAAATCAGCAGTCACAAATTTGGAATTGACCACCGTGCTTACAGTGTCATTAAGACTCTTGCCCATGCCTTGAATGCTGCATATTCCTCCAGATCCAAGAGGAGAAGGAAGGAGGGAGAAGAGAGTTTGGGAGCTCCAAGGTTGCAACCATGGCAGGTGAGGGATCCTCACAGGGCTCCATCAACCCTTTGGAGCAGGTGTCTGAATCAGTAGGAGGGGAACTATCTCAACCTTCTTGTGCTACTAGAGGCCAACAGGTTTGGACAATCTAATTGCTAAGCAATAATGTTCCTAAGAGATGGAACTATAACAGATATATTTTGATGTTAAAACACTGCTAAGTTTTAAAAGGAAGTACACAGTTTTAAATAATTTGGTGTATACGTAGGTTTGTGATTAGCATCATAGAATTGGATATTAATAAATTAGAAGGAGTCACCAAGAGCTTCTAGCCAAGCCATTCCTCTCCAGTTAAAGCTTTTCTGACTGATGACTGCTGCATCTTTGAATTAAGACAATCAGTGAATGGAAGACTGAACCTCTCTGGAGTCAAGCCATTTTCCAAAGCACCCTAGGGCAGAAGAAGAAGCAATGGGTAGAAACTAATCAAAGTGAAAAGCAACCTAGAACTAAGGAAAACTTTCTGACAGTTAGAACAATTAACAATTAATCAGTGGAACAATTTGCCTCCAGAAGTTGTAAATGCTTCAACTCTGGAAGTTTTAAAGAAGAGATTGGATAACCATTTGTCTGGTATAGGGTTTCCTGCCTAAGCAGGGGGTTGGACTAGAAGATCTTCAAGGTCCCTTCTGTTACAATAACTCTGTTTTTATATTCTATAACCCAACATGGTTCACTGGCTCACCTCTACTAGCTCCCCCTTTTAGGATTTTGTCACCTCATTCACCTGGACTCCAAAGTTTGGGAGATGGAAAAATGAACTCAGTTGCCAGAAATGAAACTGATTCCATTTTTCATCTCTAAAACTCTGGAATAACAGTGAACATATAGAGAACATATAGATGTTACCAGTCTCTGTAACATCTTTCAGTTATTGGGATAATGCTGCATGCTCTCTTATCCAACTGAGATATTGTGTTAATTTGAAAAGATGTTCCCATTTTCTTCTGGTTTTCAGCTGATATTTTTTTGAAGCTAAGAGGAGATCCTTTGATCTCTTCCTTGGCTTCATTCCTTTCTTTAAAGCTGATACAGTTTTTGTGCAATGTCTTCTCCAAGTGTGGTGCCAGCAAGGGTGTCTGGTACTTGAGTTGGGATCTCCCAAAATGAGTAGATTTACCTCCTGAGATTCTCATGGGTGAATTTTCCTTTGATGAGCATCACACTGCTGACTCACATTCAGTTCTGCAATCAAGTACTATAGAAAAACTCAGGTGAAAGGGATCTTAGAGCTCTTCTAGTCCAGCTCCCTGCTCAAGCAGAAAACCCTACACCATTCCAGACAAGTGGATATACAGTGTCTTCTTAAAAAACTCCATGGATGGAACACCCATAACTTTTGAAAGCAAATAGCTACATTGGTTAATTGTTCCCACTGTTAGGAAATTTCTCCTTATTTCTAGGTTGTTTCTCTCCTTGATTAGCTTCCATCCATTTCTTCTTGTTTTGCCTTCTGGTCCTTTGGAAAACAGGTTGCCCCCCCCCCTCTTTTTTATGGCAGCCCCTCAAATATTGGAACACTATTATCATGCCATTCTCTGTACTTCTTTTTACTAGACTAGCTGTAACCCAATTCCTGCAATATTTTAGCCCCCAACCCTTTAATCTCTAAGTTGTTGCCCTACACTGCTAGCTCATATTTAAATGATTGTTTAAATGATACTGTTTTAAGATCAATTTCACAAATACTCTTATCAAGTTTTATAATTCCCATTCTTCTTCTAGTGCATCTCTAATGACATTATCAACACATTAATTATATAATTCTTATCAAATAATTGCAATACTACAGCTATCACTTCATTTCTTATAATTGGTGCCCAGTGCACCTACATAATAATGAGAAAATGTTGAAGTTAAGCCTTATGGAAATATTTCCATTAAAGCTCCCATCCATTTGTTCTTGTAAGAGCTACCATAATTTGTCAAGGCCTAATAGCTAAACAGTGGATTTCCCCCCTGGATTATACACTTCTCTACCAGGAAATCATAAATATTTTCTGGAAACTATACTTTTTAAGAAAAAAATCAAAATAGCTTTTTCTAAGAGTTGGTATAAATCTATTTCACAATAAAATATTATTAGTTCACCTGGTCATATTTTCCATCTGGTCTACTTGGGAGAAGACCAATTTGGCAACTTTCTTCTTGACACATTCATTCTTTCTGGTAATGAACTTTTTTGTTTGAAGTAGTCTATGAATAATCTCTTTGTTCATCTAATTTGTAACCTCCTCTATAACTAAAAATTCCCTATAGTTTTGTCAATATATGATTGGCAAATTTTGTGGAATCCTTCCTTTTCCTTTTTGAAGATAGTATTAAAGCTTGTTCTCCCATCTAAGAATATTGCAAGGTAGGTAATTGTAAAAGAGACATTCAATTGGGAAAAGGTGGTCTATGGGATAGAGAAAATAAGCTTTCTGCTTTTAAAATTGCTGGGTGTTTCCATTCTAGCTTCATCCCTTTCTGCAGAAGAATGAATTTTGCAATCTTTCTGAGATGAAACTGTACTTGGACCAACATGGAGATCTGGCTACAGATCTGAACATCCTGAGCTTGGTGGTTCTTCCCAAGAAGTATTACAGCCAACAATATCTGGGAAGTTTTGAAAGACAGAAACTTTTTATCAACCAAAAAGCTCTGTTACTAATAAAGTGGCTCAACAGGGTGGGTGAAATTTTAGCCTCTCTTCTATTGTCAAAAGCCTAGTGACACATCTCTAGTCACAAAGGTGGGTGAACTCCATTGAGAATTGAATCATTGTCATCTTCTTTTAATGAGCCCATAATCGCTTGTGGGGTGGAGTCTGGGCAACTGAATGGACTTGCGTGTTTACAGGCCAGATGCCCTTCCTGTCGCCAATGTGGAGGTTTTTTCCCCAGGAGATATATTCTCATTGTGCTCAGAGAGAAAAATATCTGCCTCTACCTAGAATTGAATTCAAAACCTTCATATTGTGAGAGGAACGCTCCACCTCTAGGCCATTGCACCACTCTTCACTGAGAATTGAATGTGCAGAGTAAAACTTTTAAATTTTCTTAGATGGATAGTATTATCAACCAAAATGTTTCTTTCCTACTAATGCGGCTCAAAAAAGGCAGGTGAAATATTGACATTTATTCTATTTTTTTTGCCAAAGACTTTGGACACATTTCAAGGAGGCTAAATTTAGTCACCCGACGGAATGACTTTCCTAAGAATTTAATGTGGGGGAGTAGAAATCTTACAATTCTTCTCAGTTTATTTGAGAGGCTTCAACCTTATTGACCAAGGTGTCCTTCAGATGCTCTAGTATGGAGCCCTGGTTTAAGCTTATCCAGATGTTTCTAAAAGGAGATGCTGGGTTATTATTCTTTCAGACACAGATCGTGGCCCTTTTGTGTCCCCTCTTTAATTTAATTTAGCATCTCCATCAAACTAGTGAGAGAGGGTCTCAAATGCTGGGGATTACAGTGCTGATAGCCTCAGGTTAGCTTGTTCCTTCTGCTCTAATTGACTGGATGGAGATCCTATAGGTCTCAGTGAAAATTAAGAAAAAAAGAGAAGGAAATAACATTTGGAATTAGGATTCAGCTTCTTGGGGTTGGAACTGGTCCCCTGAAATAGGCATGTAAAACTCCAATCCCAACCCCATCATCTGTGATGTTTTTTAAGCAACCCACTCCTGCCCAGAGTTATCCTTGTCTCTCTTTCATCCTACTAGTGTTGTGGGAAAACCCGCTTCCCAAAGACAGGAGACAGGACCACAAGAGTGGAGAACACGGGTTTATTGCTAGCAATGGTTCAGAGTAATAACTTGGCAAAGTCTGAACCCCGGGCAACACCCAGAGTCTATCTTTTATAGGTTTTGCAATTATAGCTTCCTTGTGGCATACATTTCCTTGACACGCATCAAGATACAGTACATCAAAACAGGATACAAAAAGAAGTTATGTTGTATCATATATTCCATATATGGTTAGGGCTAACATATCGTACACCATCTGTTAGATTCAGAAGCTTCTCATGTGTCTTACTCTTGTGTTACAAAATGTCATGGTACATAGGGCAGTAAACATACAAGTACATTGAGCAAGAACTTCAATATTTTCCTAATATTGCAACAGAGATTGAGGTGGCGCAGTGGTTAAAAGCAGCACTGCAGGCTACTGCTAGATCAGCAGGTCAGCGGTTCAAATCTCACCGGCTCAGGGTTGACTCAGCCTTCCATCCTTCCGAGGTGGGTAAAATGAGGACCCAGATTGTTGGGGGCAATATGCTGACTCTCTGTAAACCGCTTAGAGAGACCTGAAAGGCCTATGAAGCGGTATATAAGTCTACTGCTATTGCTATTGCTATAGATTGAAACAAATAGGGGTCAATCTACTTAAGGTCTGATATCAAATTAGGACCCTTGGACCTATCCGTATCACTAGGATAGGGCAATAGGCTTTCTTCTCCCAGGAAGGAGGTCCAAGACTTTCAGGTGACATGAAACCATACTGACTAGTCTGATGTGAGATAATGGCCTAAGCCAAGAAAACTGAAGCATGGTTTTGATCAAGAGAAAAACTCTTCCTCGTGCTGAAAGTAATGAGGGATAGTATGAAAGTTAATGCAGCTTCACCAGAGAGGCACTGCATATGAAAACCCCCCTTTTTATAATATTAGCACATTTTCCTTTAATGAACATAAAAAAAATCCATATCTATATGAACTGCATGTTGTCTGAGTACAATTCATTTTGAATAATCACAGAACAATAATAAGCATAAAAGTAATCTTCATATATCTAATAATAGTAATAGTTCCATAGTAAAAATAACATTAATGTATTCATCTATATCTATATCTATATCTATATCTATATCTATATCTATATCTATATCTATATCTATATCTATATCTATATCTATATCTATATCTATATCTATATCTATATCTATATCTATATCTATATCTATATCTATATCTATATCTATATCTATATCTATATCTATATCTATATCTATATCTATATCTATCTATCTATCTATCTATCTATCTATCTATCTATCTATCTATCTATCTATCTATCTATCTATCATCTTCTTATATGATCAAACTTTCTTTTTTTTAACCTTTTTAAGTTTCTAACCTCTGTTTCCATTATAGCCATTGATAAAATAAATCCCATGTTAAAAACTTTTCTGTTTCTTCTCTCTCTTTTATTTTCAGTGTTAATCTATTCATCTCTGCACAATCTAATATTTTTATAACACTTCCATCTAAAGGGATCTCTTCATTTTTCCACTGTTGTGCAAATACTATTCTTGCTGCAATTAACACATGTAAAATTTATTATACTGATCTTGTAAAATCCCCAGCAAAAATATTTCTGATTTAAAGTCAATATGTTGCTTTATCATTTTTTTCTAACCATGTATGTATTTTAGGCCATTTTTTTTTGCCTTTGGATATGTCCACCACATATGATAGTACAAACCCAGTATCTGATTACATTTCCAACATTTGGCAGACATGTTCACATGAAAAACCCTTGAGTGCAATTGTTTATCTTGATCGTTAGCTACTTTATATATCCCTACTTTACATATTGTTAGCTACTTTACATATCCCTTGCAAAAAAAGATGCTCCAAATTTGGATACTAATAAATGTGGGTTTGACATTCCATGTTGGTTGGTATCATCTGATTACAGTTTTTCAAAAGAAAGGACCTTTTTTTGGATACCTAGCTGGGCCTTAGAAATATCCCTTTCCAACACAAGGCTCATACTCATGCCCCATGTGCTCCAGAAAAGGATGCTTGACTTACTGTTTGAGGGAAATATTCTCATCACCTTACCTCAATCTAAACTCTACACAGTTCTACAAACTAGGCAATCAGTTTTAGTCTGATTTGACCATCATAGCACCCATATGAATCGAAGAAATAAATGTACAAATAGAAAAGAAGCATCCCTTTTAAGGTTAAAAGCTATAATTTATAAGGAATTTTTCCTTTCCATCTTAACTTGGAGTTGCAGTAGTTTTGGATGACTTTCAAAGGAGAGTAGCCTTACAATGTTTTATATAGCCCCAAAGAAACTTTTCCAAGTCCTACTAATCAGAAGGTTCTTATTCCATTTGTGATTAATTTTATTTTCTATTCTATTCTAAAATTTCTATCTTAATTAAAAAATTATACATTTTTGGAATACATTTTATTCTAATTTAATATGAACAGATCATCATACTTTAAAATCATGGCTATATGAAGAATGAAGGAATGCACTTAAATGACAAAGGAACTAACCGATTGTCACTTAAATGTTTTTTTTCAATTCTATCCCTACAGATTTTATCAAGTAGAAAGGTCCTTGAGAGTCTTGATGCTCTCTGATTATTAGCATTGATAGTGTTACCTAGTTTGGGAATGAAATGTCTGCAAGAAAACAACCAAGCTCAGAGAGCACCAAAGACTCCTCGTTTCAACCCTGAGCAACAAATATTCTCCTTTATTAGAAAAGTTTTTCCTGCAATGTGATACACCAGAAGCAAAAGAAAGTCTCTGAAGACTGTCAATAGTTGTACCTCCTAAAAATCTTGGGAACTGGTTAAATATTTAAAATTTACCTAAATGAAGCCAGGGACTAATTGGCTAAGTATTATACCTAATTGATGGTTAGTGCTACCATATTTTCTTTGGCATTCCCTGTTTTTTTCTGGTTAGTCTCTACCTCAGTCTAAATGTGTGGAAAATTGTCATCCTGGATTTGTTAAGCGAAAGCGGGAAGGAGAGCCTGTTTGCTGCTACGATTGTGTTCCTTGTCCAGAAGGGACCATCTCAACTCAGGAAGGTGGGTCACACCAATGGAAAGGGCAAGCCTTGTCAAAATGAATTTATGCAGACCATTTTCATGAAAGGGAAAGCTGAAGGTCACATCAAAGTTCAACTGTTTTCTTTATTTTCAAACTGCATAACTTTTGTCCATTATATTCTGCTTTTTAGTTTGGATGTATCCTTCCACATTTACTTTTCTAGGGACATCTGAATTCTTTGAAACCTGAGGAATTGGAAGGATTATAGCAATGCCTTTTCATGGGCTTCCCCTTGGGGATCATGAGAAGGTATTAGAATAGAATAAAATAACAGGTTGGAAAAGACCTTGGAGGAAACCTTACATCACTTCAGACAAATGGTTGTCCAATCTCTTCTTAAAAACTTTCAGTGTTGGAGCATTCACAACTTCTGGAGGCAAGTTGTTCCACAGACTAATTGTTCTAAATATCAGGAAATTTCTCCTTAGTTCTAGGTTGCTTCTCTCCTTGATTAGTTTCCACCCATTGCTTCTTGTTCTACCCTCAGGTGCTTTGGAGAATAGCTTAACTCCCTTTCCTTTGTGGCAACCCCTGAGATATTGGAACACAGCTATCATGTCACCCTAGTCCTTCTTTGCATTAAAGTAGACATACCCAGTTCCAGCAACTGTTCTTCATATGTTTTACACTTCAGTCCCCTAATCATCTTGGTTGCTCTTCTTTGCACTCTTTCTAGAGCCTTTTTACACCATGACCAAAACTGAATGCGGTATTCCAAGTGTGGCCTTACCAAGGCCTTATAAAGTGGTATTAACACTTCACATGATCTAGATTCTACTCCTCTGATTATGCAGTTTAAAACTGTGTTGGCTTTTTTGGCAGCTACAGCACACTGCTGGCCCATATTGCTGGTCCATAATGAGGCGTGGACAGTTGTGGGTGCACTTCACTATGCCCTTATTACCAATGCTCCCAGTAGCCATTCCAGATTATTTTCCAAACTACTTTTCTTGATCATGGTCATGGCAACACTCCTATTGTCATTACCCCTTACAATTGACTGCAGAGATGCTTCAATGCCCACATACCTCTCTCCCCTCATCCCACCTCATTGGAACCCTGCAACTCTTGGCTTATTCCCGACATGCCTTTCTCCAATCCCACACTTCTCTTTTGAAGATCTTCAAACCTCATGTTGCAGGACACATAACCAGAAGTGCTATTCTGCTGGTTTGGACCAGTTTCCCCGAACTGGTAGAGGAAATCGTGGGCCCACAAACCCCTGCTCTATGCCCCCTCCCAATTTAGGGACATTTTCAAGCCAAAGAGCATGCATGGAAGGCTGAGCGCATGTGTGGATGGGGTTTGCAAACCAGTAGGGAAGGTAAGTGAATACAACCCCTGCACATATCCCTACACCAAGCAGTGGGTGCTCCAACACTGGAGGTTTCTAAGAAGAGATTGGACAACCATTTGTTTGAAGTAGTATAGAGTTTTCTGCTTGAGAAGTGTTAGGAATATAATTCTAACGGTTGGGTTAGCAATATATAAATCATGTAACAATGTTGTACCTGTTTCTTTAAGTCATACTGTAAAATGTGATTGGTTGCTGTTTTCCTCAATCAGCCATAAGAGGGCGCCAGAACGACTGTTAGTTCTCTCTGTTCATTAGATGTTGGGCTGATCTGATCTGAGTGCCGTGAGCTGTTGTAAGTTTTGCAACTTCTAGCAAACTTTGAGTTCTGGACTGATTATATGATACTGGACTATGTTATTTGGATTATGCCTTAACTGAAAGACATTGATGACTGACTGTCTTTGTTATTTTGACTCAAAAAACACCCACCATTTTGTCACACACACCCTCCTACTTGGGGCCAGGACAAAGTATGGTTGTGGGACAAACTGCTCCATTTTTGCTGACCTGCACAATGCTCTAGAGAGCTTCTGGAAGCTGCAGAAAGCTTCTGCAGTGATACACAAACTACCTTAAGACAGCAAAATGGAGCCACTAATGCAGGCTGCATAGCCCTGGAGAATTCCAGAAAGCTATGAAGACTATGTCAGTGAAGAATGGGTTGCTTTGTCCCTCAGCCACATGGCACATTTCTGAAAGAGGCTGCCATGTTCCCAAAGAACCAAAAAGCATTTGATAACTGTAAATATCACCACCATTTCTGGAATCACACCAGATGGCCTGCAATAAAGTGATCTATCCAGTGATGGGTTTCAAAAATTGTTCGACCTACTCTGTGGGTGTGGCCTCCTTTGTGGGAGTGGCTTGCCACCCATGTGACCGGATGGGAGAGGCTTGCCGCCCATGTGACCAGATATGAAGATGCCGATGACACTCGTCAGAACCAACTTAAATTACCTCACACACAGCACTGGCATGCATAAGAATGTGATGTAAACTTGTTTTTTTTAAAGACATCTTTGGTTTGCGTTAAAACAACTTCAACACACGCAATGTTCTGATTGCACCACAAACGCAGTAGTCATCCTTACCTTTCACAGAGGCACTGAGTTTTATAAATATGAGCATGATAGTGTAGAATAATCATATCCAAGGACCAGTGGTGGGTTTCAAAAAATTTTGGAACCTCTTCTGTAGGTGTGGCCTGCTTTCCAGGTCCACTGGTAGAACCTCTTCTAACTGGTTTGGTAGATTTGACGAACCGGTTCTACCTAATAGGTGCAAACTGGTAGGAACCACCACTGGATCTATCCCAACACTCTGGAAGCCCTCACAGCATTTCGAAAGGCAAATCTATGAAGAATTGTTTCAGGAATTGGGGCTAGGACTAGGGGTGATATGATAGCAGTGTTCTAATATTTGAGGGGCTGCCACAAAGAAGAAGTGGTCAACCTATTTTCCAAAGCATCTGAATGCAGGACAAGAAACAATGGATGGAAATTAATTAAGGAGAGAACCAGCACAGAACTAAAGAGAAATATCCTGGCAGTTAGAACCATTAATCAATGGAACAACTTTTTCCAGAAGTTGTGGGTGCTCCAACATTGCAAGCTTTTAAAAAGAGACTGAACAAACATTTGTCTGGAATGATATAGGATCTCCTGCTTGAGCAGGGGATTGAACTAGAAGACCTCCAACGTCTCTACCAACTTTGTTGTTCGGATATTTTGGACAGGATGGAGTGGGAATCAGGCCTAAGGTCTGTGGGGACCTGGTTAGAAAATGGGGACCCAAGGGCCAGGAAGCAGAGTATGTTGCATCACGAAGGGTGGAGGAGGCCATAAAAGGGCCTGTGGTAGGCCTGCAAAGGACTCCCCCAGGCCTTAGGTATCCTGTTCTCCACTTAACTACCTGCACATTTGTTTAACAACTGCATTGTGAAGAGCAGGGATTGCAGTCATTAAGTGAGTTGATTCACTTAGTAGCTATCATGACATGCAAATATTTCTTGAAAGGTAAGAGGAGAGAATGTTAAAGAAGTATTTATTTTTCATTTTCTCAGATATGGAAAAATGCAGCAAGTGTCTGGATGCTGAATATCCAAATGAGGAGAGAGTCAAATGTATCCCCAAAGTTAAAACCTTCCTGTCCTATGAAGAACATCTGGGAATGATCCTGGTCTCCTTTGCCCTACTCTTGTTCTTAATTACAGGCCTAGTTTTAATCATATTCATTAAATATCTAGAAACCCCCATTGTCAAAGCCAACAACAGGGACCTCTCTTACATCCTCCTGGTCTCTCTCCTGCTTTGCTTCTTGTGTCCTCTTCTCTTCATTGGTCAACCAAGTAAAACCACCTGCCTTCTCCGACAAACGGTTTTCAGCATCATCTTCTCAATTGCCATTTCTTCTCTTTTGGCCAAGACAATCACGGTGGTGCTGGCTTTCCTGGCCACAAAACCAGGAAACAGAGTAAAGAAGTGGCTGGGGAAGAGCTTGGCCAACTCTATCATCCTTTCTTGTTCTGCTGTCCAAATTATCATCTGCTCCATTTGGCTTGGTCTTTCTCCCCCATTCCCTGACTCTGACTTCTATTCCCAACCTGGAGAAATTATCCTGCAATGCAACGAAGGCTCTGTTGTCATGTTCTACATCACTCTCAGCTACATGGGCTTACTGGCTGCCATCTGCTTCACTGTGGCTTTCCTAGCCAGGAATCTGCCTGGGGCCTTCAACGAAGCCAAGCTGATCACCTTCAGCATGCTGGTCTTTTGCAGTGTGTGGATCTCATTTGTACCCACCTACCTAAGCACCAAAGGAAAATATATGGTGGCTGTTCAGGTCTTCTCCATCTTGGCCTCCAATGCTGGGTTGCTGGGCTGCATCTTCATCCCCAAAAGCTACATCATCATTCTGAGGCCAGATCTGAATACAAAGGAGCAGCTTACGACCAGAAGAAATGTAGAAATGTGAGACAGAGGAATTTCAACTCTCAACATTGTCAGATATCACAAACCTAGAAAATTGTCCAAGCTGCTATCTAAACATGAGCTGGACCAATGATTTTGCTTTAAATAATTAAAAGGCTGCTGGAAGATCATGTTCCTCATCCTTGGCCAGTAAAATTGCAAGGTGACAGCCAAGCTCTTTTGAACAATCAATGTAGGATATCTCTCCTGTGTCATTAGCTTACCACAGGCCTAAAATGCCACGCCAAGAAAAGTTGACTCTTATGCAGTAGGAATCTTGTGGATATGCCAGACAAAATGGGGTTGGAGCTCTAAAATTGTCATCATTTTAGTTGTATCACAGTTTATCTGTGTTATCTGGTGTTCTTTGCAGTATTGGAGTATAGATCTCAGCCTCGCCTGTTTAAAGAATATGAAAAGACACTCAAATTATGGGGAGGATATTCTGGATTACCCATCTAGTCAACTAAGTCATTGTATAGAAGTTAAAAAAGAGAAGAGCTAATATAGAGTTTCATAAATTTTCTAGGAAATAATTCTACATAATGTAATGACTTAGTATCCCATAATTGTGATGAGAGGGAGGAAGGTGAAATTGGGCATAAAAGCACAATCAGAATGTGAAAGAATTTGTGCATCTCCATTTTCAGCCTGTACATCTTCCAGAAGTATTTGGGTGGTCACTGGTAAAGGAAGGTGACTCTTACCTTCTTAAAATGGAAGTTTGTAAGAGGATCCTATTCACAAAAAGAACTCATCCTGAAAGCATCATACAGTATATATTCTCAAATTTAAGAGAAATATGTGTGGTCAGCTATGTCTTCTGTCTTGGTTGCATCATGGCTGTATATTCTTAGCATGTGAGATGTTCTCAGACTCTCTCATCGCCTTCTTGAATTTGGGTGAATACACAACATTAAAGTGCTATGCCACAGTCTGTGTGGTTAATGAGGTGGTTTTTAGGGACAAGATCCCTTCAATCTCTTTTTTGGGGAGAGTCTTCTGGTTGCCTTTTTCTTGTTGAGTATTCCACTGAAAACTGATGCTTGGAATCAGAAAAAGGAAATGTTTTGTCTGCAAAAGGGCGGCAATTTCCAATATTTGAGAGGCTGCCACAAAGAAGAGGAGGTTAACTTATTTTCCAAAGCCCCAGAAGGTTGAACAAGAAGCCATGGATGGGAACTAATCAAGAAGAGAAGCAACCAGGAATTAAGGAGAAAGTTCCTAATAGTGAGAAACATTTTACCAGTGGAACAGCTTGCCTTCAGACGTTTTGGGTGGTGCACAACTGGAAATTCTTAAGAAGAGACTGGAGAGCCACTTGTCTGGAATGGTATAGGATTTCCTGCTTGAGCAGGGGGTTGAACTAGAAGACCTCCAAGGCCCCTTCCAACTCTGTTACTCCATAATTGTGGATTAGAAAAGATCTTGAATGTCACTAAATTTTCAACTTTTCTCCAGAAACTGACAAGAATCTGGGATGAGTGCTGTGACCACACATTCTTCATGACAAAGGACAGCCATTTATATCAGAAAACTGTCTTTTCAGTTTATTTATTTTTCAGAAATTCACTTTTGCCTTTTGTTTTGATCATTTAACTTCTATGATACAAATGGCATCCCATGATGCCCAATCTTTCACATTCATATGAAAAATATAGAACCTGAATTGTGTTTTTAAAATAAATGTATATTTACTGTTTGATTTTATTATTTCATGTGGTTTTGTGACTTTTTTCTTGGTTTTACTCTTGAATTTTCCTTTGTAAAATAATGTTATAAACACAGACAAATTCATTTTATCCATTCTGGAAACTGAGAAATGCTTGGAGCTTCTGGAATCGTTTGTGAGTTAATTCCATGACCAGAGGAGTGACTTATCCAGCAATTGCAGTAGATGGACACTGCTTGATATGGTATGATATCAAGATAGGTGTTGTTGTAGAAATGATCCCTTTACTGTGATAGCCTCCTGGCCTGTAATGGTTCAGTGTCTCTTCTTCATCCTACTCCAGAGTCAAAAGACATTTGATACATTGGACATTATAGAAGCACCCCTAAAGTCCAGCTTGACAAACAGACGAACATTTTGGAGTTCTAGATGTTCCAAAATTATTGGCAAAAAAAGAAATTATTCAATGGTGGTGTGATCCAAGCCAAAGAAACTGAGCATAGTGTACAGCCTTTGATTTTTTTTCAACCACTGGGGTGATTGGAGGGTGTATGTAGGAATACAATGGTCTGAAGCAAACTGGAGGTCTTTAAAGTTCTGTGTGGCTCCAGAATCAAACATGGCCCAGGCCTCCAATAGAATTTTCTTTGGTATGTGCAATGACACTGAAACTGCTAAGTGTTTTGATGGAGTGGGATTGTATTTGGGCTTGGTTTGCTAGAAGTTGCCCCTGAGTTAGTAGCCCAACATAAACCTAATCCATTTCTCAAAAGGGCTGAGTTGAATTTCTAAACTCACATTGAGTGAGATTTATCAGTCCCTTTGGCAGGGATAAACAAATCCATCTGTGCCAGCTGTGTAAGACTATAAGAAGTTTGACAAAAAGTTTTTTTCCATGATGGTGAGGCATGAACCTGTTTTTTTTTTTCTCTCTCTCTCTGCCTGCTCTGTTAAGGTGGGAGACAAAAACACCATCAAGTTTTTGCTTTCTGCAGAAAATAAAAACTGATTATTACCTCATGTTCAGAGTTTATTGGAATTCTCAGATTCTGAGCTGAATTCAAATACCTTACATCAGCTTCATGCTAAACTCAGGATACCTGACTTTGGAGCCAACACCTTGATTTTGGAATATGATGGAGTAGAGCCACTGAACCATTACACTCAGGAGAACATCTCAATGGTGCTCCCCCAATAAGCTGGCTTCATACCTGGTGAACCATGTCCAGTGAAACACACACTGAGGTGGAGATTGCAAAGACTTTACTCTGGAAAGGACACGGCTGTCAGTGTTCCAAATATCATCCAGAATTAAATCAGAGTTCAAGACATAACTCTCATCAAAGTTCCAATTTAATAAGACAGACATGTTGGCACATCTGCAGAAACCCGAATCTGAAGGCATCCTGGGTTTCCACCCACTTGAACGTTCATGAACTTGTCCCCACACCCACAAATCAATCACATGGTCCAATCTTCCTCTGCCATCCTGGCATTTCCACCCATCTAGTTCTGGTCAGATTCAGAGGTGCAGAGGCAAAGAATGACCTTGATTTCTAAAAAGGATTTTTTTTTTATTTTGAAAACAAACACTTTCTACTCCTACCCCTCCCATTTCCCCACTAACGAAACAGCATAGTAAATAAAGAGAGAGAGAGAGAGAGAGAGTGGCAGGCCAAAGATCCTAAAATGAATATGACTGCAGGCCTGATAACAGGGGGGTCACTCCCACAAGGCCTGTGTAAAGGCCACTCCTTCAACAGTACAGTTTTTGTAATTAACTTCTCAAGAAGCCCACCTTGAGCCAACCCCTTTTAGGTCATCTATGTCCTTATCCATGTTACTTGAGATCACCCAATATTACTTAGCTAGCATCAGTATTATCTGGCAGCAATCAGCACATTTCTCCCTAATTTCCAGTGGCAATTAGCACATTATTCTGTAATTGTCCCACAAGTTATTCTTTTCTCCAGCCATTGCCTTGTCTTATGATACGTCTGAGACTCCAAATCAGGAATAATTCTTAATGACTCTTCTTTTGTAAGCATTCTTGACCATCCTCGCATGGCATATCTGCTTTTAGATTTTAACTTCTTAATATAAAGATATTAGAGAAGGGGGCTTTAGCCTTTCCATCAGTTCCTGCTCCCAAATCTGGAATAAGGAAAACCAGCAAGGAGCAAATCATTATTAGCAGGTCTCTTATTCACCTTGTTTCAGTTGCATAGGTTGAGGTTCAGATTTGTTGGGTTCAGGCGTGGGTTCCAGCTGCTGCTACTGCCCATTTGCTTAGGGACATACTTTGCATGCATGTGCGCATGATGTGTACTATGTATGCATGCACAGCACAAAAAAAATGCTCCTGTGCATGCACAGAAACAAAAAACAAGATGGCGGTACCTATGGCACTGCAGAGAGAACAAGTTCAGGAGAGTGGTAGGCTAAGTTACTGCCTACTCGGCCGAAGCAGTCTGAACTGGTAGGAACCCAGCACTGATTGGGTTGCTTCAATTTAATATCAAGGGTTATGAATTTATTTTCTATGCATTTTGTTGTCAGTGTTCCTCCTTTTCCTATTTAGGCCCTGTGCTTTTTACAATGCATTTGGTCCTCAGTGCTTTTAATTTAGACCCTTCCCAATTCCAAATATATGGAAAGTTGCCAACAAGGATTGTTCAAGGTGTGTGGTGGTCTCTCATGAGGAATAAGACACTCAGGCAAGATGTCTCGGGATGAGAGTTAAGAACTGATTCTGAAACTCCCTTTTATTCTTATTACACTCATTAGCATACAATGTTATCACTTAGGGCCAGAGTTGCCTATGGCCAGTTATTTTTAGGATTCATTCATCCTGTTTTCCACATTCCCATTTGCTTCCATTGTTTCTGTGCTATGGCACATCCTCTGGGAGCATTTCTCTGCAATTATTCCCACAAAGGTGCTTCAGGGAGGAGATTATTCCAATTCCTTTTCAAAACACATCTTTTCTGTCAAAGGGAGGAGAAGATGCACTCAGAAAACACGATTGGAAACATGAAACAAAGGAAACATGCACGAGACCAGGAATCACCACCATTTTTACAGTACAATTAAGACTCTAGCTTTTGCCTTGAAAGCTGCCTATTCCTCCAGATCCAGGAGGAGAAGGAAGGAGGGCACTGACAGTTTTAAGACCTCAAGGCTGCAGCCACGGCAGGGGTGTGGTTTCAACAAGGATCCATCCAACTTAGTTCCTTTTGCGAAGGAACCCAAAGGAGAAGTGGGGGAACCATCTCAACTTTCTACTAAAGGCCAAAAGGTTTGGCCAATATAAGCACTGAGGGCATAATGTTCCAAAAAGATGGAAATATGACAGATACAGTTTAATATGAAACAAGGGTAAATTTAGAATCAGAACCACAATACGGCTGGAAGGGTCCTTTGAGATCTTCTAATCCTGTATGTGTAGTTTTATGATTAGCATTGTATAATTTCACATTCATAAATTTCAGGGAGCATATTAGATCAGGGTTCACCAACCACTATTTCAGAACTGGGCCATGGGAGTGGCGGGCTCACACACATGTGCACATCAGTGGTGGGATTCAAAAAAAAATTACCACTGTTTCTGTGGTTGTGGCTTGGTGGGCAAGGCATGGCATGGCTTTGTGGATGTGGCAGTTGAAACCTGCACCTGAGCAGGGTGGGGACCAGTGATGGGTTAAAAAAAATACTACTGGTTCAGTGGGCATGGCTTGGTGGGTGTGGCTTGGTGGACGTGGCAGAGGAAGGATACTGCAAAATACCCATTTTTCCCTATCAGCTGGGACTCAGGAGGCATAGAATAGATGGGGGTGGGGCCAGTCAGAGGTGATATTTACCTGTTCTCCCAACTCATCAAAACTCAGCAAAATGCCACTATTTCTCCAGAACTGGTCAAAATTTGCTGAATATCATTTCTAGTGCACATGCAGCTCTACTCATAAAAACAGAGAGCCAGCAGAACTGCATGCATGCAGCTTTATTCATGAGAACTAGGAGCTGGAGCACATGTGCACACACACCAGCCAACCACTTGAGTGGCCCAGTTCCCACTGAGCTAGGCCACCAAGCCACCAAGCTTAGAAAGCTTTATAGATTTATAGATTTATAGATTTTATTAATATTTGTAGGCCGCCCTTTTCCCTGAGGGGACTCAGGGCGGCTCACATAAAATCAGGGAGGGGGAATACAGACATTGACATAGAAACATATAATAAAATAGTAAGCAACATACATTCATCATTCGGGAGGGGCGGCTATCCTTGTCCCCAGGCCTGACGGGCTAGCCAGTTCTTAAGGGCTGTGCGGAAGGCCTGGACGGTGGAGAGGGTACGAATCTCCATGGGGAGCTCGTTCCAAAGGGTCGGGGCTACTACTGAGAAGGCCCTCCTCCTTGTAGTTGCCAGCCGGCATTGGCTGGCCGATGGAATACGGAGGAGGCCTAATCTATGTGATCTTATTGGTCGCAGGGAGGTAATTGGCAGAAGGCGGTCTCTCAAGTATCCAGATCCACTACCATGTAGGGCTTTATCTTAATGAATGGTGTGCATTGTAGCTGCTGTCTACATCATTGTTCTTATGTGAGCTACCATAGTATGTGGAAGCACCATCAAAAGATCATCAAGAAAAAAAAATCTATCCATTCTATAACTTTCCCCCTATTAACCAAATGGCACAGTCCACAGACTGGCATTTTTGTTTTAGTCAACTCTCATCCAAAAATGGTTATTTCTAAAAAAAAGGAAATAAAATTTAATTTCCGTCACAAGAAATTTTAAAATCAGCCCCAGTTAGGATTCATATAATAGAGCTAATAGAAAAGAAAATCCCAAACAGGTCCTACTCTTAACATTAGACAAAGTTCAAGGGTCCTGATTACTTAATTTGGATTTGTAGACAGGCAGAATTAGAGTTAACTGCCACCAATTTAGTATGTCACCAAACTCCATAGCTCTGGCTGATGTCGTTTCCAGTGCTCTCTGGAGACAAAATACATCATTGAAGGACAGCAGAAGACATTATCTGGGTGTTGAACTATCTTCTTCCAGCATCACTTTCTGGACGTGTACTGGCAGGAAGGATCACAACCACAATGGAATAATGTCCCAAAGGGTGCAGTTGTGATTTTTCACTGAGATGCTTTTCTACAGCTGTCCCTTTACACATGGACGACGTTCAGGATCCCAAGAGGAAAAGTTCTTTCACATTGTAATTTTCACAATCTTCTTCTGCTACTTCTTGCCTTTGATGTAAACATCAGACTGAAGAAACAGGAAAGAAATCTTGCATCAGAAAAGGATCAATGGCTCTGATCATGTTGTGTGGCACAAGATAAAGGACAGGCATAAAAGACATCTCTTTCTCTCCTTTCTAGGTGAAGCTCAGTTTCCTTCTCCCTGAATTAGGAAAGCCACTGCCATTTCCATCTCATGAGGATACTTTGAATTCTTCTAACTTTTTTTTCTTCTTTACAACAGGAAGGGAATTTATTCAGCCCTATGAATAATGGACCTCCTGCTTCTGCTTCTGTAGCCAAGGTGGCGCAGTGGTTAAATGCAGCACTGCAGGCTACTGCTAGATCAGCAGGTCAGCGGTTCAAATCTCACCGGCTCAGGGTTGACTCAGCCTTCCATCCTTCCGAGGTGGGTAAAATGAGGACCCAGATTGTTGGGGGCAATATGCTGACTCTCTGTAAACCGCTTAGAGAGGCCTGAAAGGCCTATGAAGCGGTATATAAGTCTACTGCTATTGCTATTGCTATTCTGATGTTCCAGCCAGTCTCTGGGAAGCTTAAAATAAAGTGTCCTCTGAATTTGGAGCACCGGGATGAAAAAAGACCAAGGAGCTTTTACAGGCCAGGAGACCATCTTGTTTCTATGATTACTACTGCAACAAAAATAGTGCATACAACAACATTGCCTTTCAACAGGGCTCCTTCTATTCAGTCAAACTTGTAAGTCATTCAGTGTGATGGAGTTATGTGCCCTCCATTTCTGCTTCTAACATTCTCCTTCTTCTTTTTTTCTTATTGCACTTATTCCTCTGTTGCAGAAATTGGCTACTTTCCCAAATCATTTTGATTTCTATGGTTTCTCTCTTTTGTCATATTTTAGGGGAAGACACTGAAATACAAAGATGGAGGACAAAATAGCACTGAAAGAAATTCAGATTATATAACTTTCCCAGATCAATCCTGTGTTATCACTTGCATGCTTTTAGTTTAAAGTAATGGATTGCTGCTGCCGTTGCCCTGCATATTTCCATATTTTTATAACTGCTTATTCATATTCAATATTTAATACAGGGGAATAGTGGATAGTTTTATATATATAAACAGTCTCTTGCTTTTATGATGGTTCTACTTTAATTCTAGTAACTGGGCAGGTAAAAATTAGCACTATGAAAATAATGGTATGTT